>NW_013952530.1:638678-643957 GCF_001266775.1 Austrofundulus limnaeus | reverse complement strand
CACACACACACACACACATTCCCAAGTACCATATTAAAACTTCACTTTTCTGCTGCGTTGCACTTTCTTATGGAAATGCATCTACTCTGAGCCTTGTGTACACCAAGTCAAAGTTTAACGCTTTCATCCTGTAAAAAGCTATCTGCTCAATATGCTGCACCGAGGGGCTTCGGATCTGCTTATTAGTTTAGCTTGTTAGTAGCATTTCCACTGAGGCTGCACCCATCTGGAGATGAAGATATGAGTTTCATAATAAGTTAATGGTACTAAACATTGCAGAGTTGTGGCTGACATTTCTGTTGCCTCATTATTTTTCCTGGGCAAAAGAAGCACTTCTGCGTTCCTCATTGGTGGTAAACACCCACCTTGAGATTCCACGAGCGAACTTTTATTAAAATGTGGAATGTCCGTGTGGAATCACTGGGAGACAAAAACTGTTTAAATTTTATTTTGACAAAAAAATCTGTGGGTGCAGTCAGTGATAAATGTTGGTGAGAAGCCTTGGCTGATGATGATGATGATAAGAAATATACTGCCTAGGCTCTGCATGGTGTGCAAATTTCCACATGGATGGTCATTAAATAATAACACAACAAAATCAAGTGTAAAACAGGAGTTGTCAAAATTTCTATTCAAAGGCCCAAATCTATATTTATATTATTTAGATCAGGTCAAAAGTTTAAACCAACTTACAAAAAGAAAAAAAGCTTTAATCAAATTTGATTACAACTAACAGCCCAAAATAATGGCACAGTATTCCTTCAATTTCGTAATATGACCGTAATTTTATTCCAAAAATTAAGTTAACTCCTCAATTTGTTCCAAAAAGACTAGAAAAAGGGTTCGCAAATGTGAAAATCTTGCCAGTATTTTATGTTCTAGTGTCCAAACAAAGGCTGTTTTTGGGGAGTTTTTTTCCCCATCGATTTCAGACGTTTTGAAACRGCCGTTGTCGGGATTTTTCTGCCACTGGCACTTTGTCTTTCAGAATTCATCAAAACCACTTTGTAGGCCTATTGCATCTGTTGTGTTCATTTTTATAAGACCGGACAAACATTTCAGAAAAGTTGATGATTTTTTTTGTTTAGTTTTTGTTTGTTGATCATTATTGTTTAAATATTTATTTTTGAGAAAAAAGGCACAGATATTATAAGGTTTTTTTTCTTCGTTCTGTCGCCTTTCATTTTATTTGTGATTTGTGTTTTTTAAATTGTACATAAATTTTGTTGTTTTTTAAAGAAATAAATGAATAAATAAATCAATACAGAGAAGATGAACAAAGAAATTCACAGCTGTGGGTCCCTTGTGTCTCCCAGAATGCACAGAGACAACGAGACAAAGAATTGTATCCTATAACTGCCTTATTTCAGTTCATTCACCTGATTGGTTAATCCAAGTGTAAAGTCCTCTGGCTCCTCATGAATCTCCCTGATTGGTTCCGAAGCTTCCCACCAACACAACGGTCCAGTAGTCCATCAGTCTGCTTTCCTTCTTCAGGAAATAAGAAAATCAGATTTTTGTCAAGTGACTCCTTCATTTGAACTAAATCTATTAATTCTATTCACCAAGTTGAGCTCTATATACTATAAAATACTTTCATTTAATATCCCATGGTGTAGCATTTCATAAACATATTAACAGACATTTCATTCTTCAAGAGAAATATAAAAATGTCTAATTTAATACGTGTTTAATATGAAAATAAATGAATAATTTCATATGTGGCGCACATAAAATTATTTAAAAAATATCTTCACAAGTTAACATTATAATTGTCTTAAAACCTGAAACTGGCTCATGAGTGAAATTATTTTTGCTAAAAACATCTATACATTGATTAGAACACAGAGTGCATTTGAATATGCAGGGACATAAATAACAACAACAACAACAACAACAACAAAATAAAAACAACAAAAAAAAAGAAATGATGACATATTTCTAAACACACACACACACACACTTTGTGCACTCACATGGGCCCACACAGAGGTCAGGGTCACAAGAGAAACTCCTCTTTTGTGTTGCTCAGTGAATGCTGTTGCCACCGTCGGGTCAAGCTCACATGAAGTGGGTGTGTGTGGGTTTAAAGACAGCTCTTCATACAGGTGGATGAAAGCATGTGTGTGTTTGAGTGAAAGAGACTTTTTAGACCGCTCTCTGAAGACCCACGTTTGTGAAATCTGCAAACACTGAACATTATTTTCAGGTTTAGCACGTGACTGAGCATCACATAGCAGAATACGTAATCATTTGTTTATGTTGTGGCATTTCGTAAGAAAACTCTTTAGCTACCTGCTCAGTTGTATATCATGATCTGCAGGATGTTTTTTTTTTTGTCGCAGAACATCTTCTTTTTGTTTTTAAATGGAGTGTTTTGAAGAAAAATAAATGCGCCTACGTGCTTTGGAACTTCCAGTTGACACCAGTGTTCTCCGTGCGTCATGTTTTAGATATTTATCCGGTAAATGGTCTCCATTAAAAATGTGTGGACAGCTGGAGACAATTGTTCAGATTTGTTTGTTAGCATTTTGGTTATCTGTACTTTACTTGAGTAATTATTTTTCAGTGTACTTTTTACTTTTACTCATTACATTTTTACACAGTTATCTGTTCTTTCTACTCACTACATTTTTTAAAAAGGTAAGAAATAGAAAGTCGTTACTCCTATTTTATTCCAAGTTATTACTGAAAAAAAAATACTATCCTTGTGTCTCCTGGATAGAGTGAAATTAATTGTGGTTGGATGAGAAGTATAAATATAAACCATTCTGACGCATTATTAGCTTGTACACAACCCTGCAAGCTGTATGCCATTAGAAAAAATATTTTTGGAGAAGTCACCTCCCAATAAATGTCATTTTGGAAAATCTAACTGCTCACTTTTACTCAGTACTTTTACTTTTAATACTTAAGTAGATTTTGTGTCAGAAATTTACTTTTGAAACAAGTACAAAAAATTTCAGATACTTTAAGACTTTTACTCAAGTAATATTTTTAGAAGACTAACTTTTACCGAAGTATTTTTATGATGATACTTGTACTTTTACTCAAGTATCACTTTGAGGTACTTTATACAACACTGCAATTGTTGCTAGCTGTCATAACCATTTAATTCATTTTTTAAATCTATTTATGGTACCCTTTTCAAATCTAAAGTATTTCTTGACTATCTGTATCAGTTTTGTTTTTCTTGGATATAAACAGTTGTGAAAATATTTTACAAAATATAACGTTAGAACAAAACTCTGAATGTCTGTATTTTATGGGGGTTCGTGGTTTTCTAGCTGTGGATTGGACTCGTATAACATAGGAGGACAAGGATGCAATAGAAACAGTGAGAGTGAGGAAAGAGTCCAGGGTGAGTGAACATAACAGGCAGCAGTAAAAATCTAAGAGGCAATTAAGGGGCTGCAGGTGGCTCATTATTTGTAGTTTATGCACAGTGTCAAAAGTTTGTTTGTACCAAATGTTGCCAATCACTCAAACACATATTTTAGTTTTTTATTTTTCTATTTTATTAGAATTTTTTTTTGCAATCCATTTGCTCATTTTTAGGTGCACTAGGTTAGATCATGAAAAGCAAACTAAGTTGATAGTTTTTGTCTGAAGCAAAGACAAAGGAAACCGAGCTGCTGGGATGGAGAAAGATAAATTGTGTGGTGCAGTTTGTTGCGTTATCTGTCCTCTGACTCTGCCTCATACCRCACGTTCATGAAAATTAGCAGGATGCTGTCAACACGCTGGTTTTATTCTGTTTGTTTAAGATGCTTTGTGTTGTTTGCTTGGAGTTCATTAGTAATATTCATGGCTCAGGTTTTCTCTCAGACATGCACACTCGGGTGCTAAGTCTAATAATTTTATCAGCGTTGAACTGTAAATTCAAAGGGAGTCATCTTCACAACACCTCTGCAAAACACCACAAGAACCTCAGCATACTTCATGCTTAGACATGAAAAATGATACTGAAAAACACAATGGTGTGTTGTCTTCTCTAAAGCAAAGCATTTTTCATCATTAATCTACATTTACTGATGCAAAGAATCACTTTTCTCCCTCATTTAAGGGTTCAGAAATTGGAGCATTTTAAGATCAGCTGATGTCATCGTGACTTTTAACTGTTTGAAATCTGTACAAAGTATAGTAACCAAATAAGACGTTAAACGTTGTCTTATCATTGGTGATTGTTTATCAACTTTAAAATTATCAGTCAGATGTTGTTGTAAAAAAAAACCTGACAATTAAACCCGGAGAAACATATTAAGATCATTTTCTCATAGCTTAAGCAGATTTCTTCAGAAATAAATTATTAAATACTACAATGCAGTGCTTCCATCATAGCAAGTTGCTGTGGAATGGTTGTGTGTATGTATATGTGTGTCTATATTTTTATTTTTTGATTATTGAGGTTGATTTTCAATTTTAATATCACTCATGTAATGCAACCTTGTTTCAGAATCACTTTACTGGCTTGTTTTGGTCTTTTATCAGGGAAATAATTAACAATTCACAAGAGTTTTGGCTTAGAATAAGGGCTTCTTCATGTGCCCAGTTGCAAGGGAAGCTGGCAAAATTCAACATTTCTGATTAGTGTGAAAAGTTCTGTCATTTATCTCAGGGTAAATCTCTGCTGAAAGGGTGCTGTTGGAGTGTTCTGTTTTTAATGCAACACAATGATGCACCGCAACAAGGACACACCTTTTATCCTCACTTAAGAAAGATTTAAAGCCTCATTGAAAATRCACTAGCAGCGTGAAGTTTAAAATGCCTGCACTATTCAAGAAAATAATGGTTTCAATGTTTGTGGAAGTTATATGGGGAGTTGAGGAAACACGCTGAAGGAAAGGGAGGGAATGAACAAACTTTTGTGCCAGTTGTTTTAAGGACAACATCCTTTTCAATGACAACTGCATCAGAACCTCTGCATGCTCCTCTAACTTAACTGTGTCCTTTATGATATCTAAAATGAACACATTTTCCACTTTCTGAAAAATAACAGAAAATGTATCATAAAAAAATCCAATTGACCCATTGCAGCTTGTGGATTCAGTTYAGTTATTACTTGTCAGTGAAATGCTTAATTTATTCTGGAGTGTGTGAACATTCTGGGCTGAAAAGCCAAAAGTTTTACAAGCCTGTACAGGTTTATAAAAAATACATGAGGCTCATTGGGTTTACATTCTGTTCCCAGAATGTGGTACTGTATCTCTATTTATTGATCTATGTTCTTAATATAATATTCACAGATAGACCAAAGGCCATGTGTACTGTATAAACAC
>NW_013952530.1:630356-637087 GCF_001266775.1 Austrofundulus limnaeus | reverse complement strand
TATATATATAAAGTCACACAAATATTTTTAAAAAAGTACAATGGGGTTCATAGTAAATAAGCAAGTAATCATAGGGAAGTGACAAAGTAAAAATAACATTATATACATATTTTTATACAAGAAAATTAGCCAAATATTCACAAAATTCTTCACCAAGATTCAGATTGTCTCATATACACACACGTGAAAATTAAGTTCAGTAGTAAAAGATAAAAAAAATAAATTAAGCTTTAAGATTTACTTATAAAAACAGTGATGTTTCCTTCAGTTGAACCGTTTTACTGACATTGACCTAAATTATGTGTTAATTTAATTCAGTAATTTAGTTTATTTTTTGTTTTTGTTTGTTTTCTTTCCTTCCCTGCTTCCCGAGCTGTTGCAATTCAGTAAATATTTGGGGGAATACCAAATGCTGAAATGCTTAATCCTGGAGGATCGGCAGAGGAGAAGCTGTGGTTGTTGTGGATTAGCTGCTTGTTTTATCATAACATCTCTGCTTGCATTCTTGAGTTTTGGTCTTTACCAGTCAGGCTGCAAGGGCAGAAATATTGATTTCCTAAAAAAAAAGTAATAAGAGTTACATTTTCACTGAGGTTTCATTTTATAGACTAAAACAGATGTGCCCAAAGTGGGGCCCGCGGGCCAAAATTGGCCCGCCAAGCCATTTGATTTGGCCCACCAGCAGTAGTCCTGGTTACTAGATTGTATTTATGTTAAGATTAAATATAAAATTAATCCATAAAATCCATAAAAAAAGATTAAATATAAAATACAAGTAACTACAAAAGACATTTAGATTTAAGTCCATGTCTTTGCACACCTTATAATATCCCATTTATTCAAATTTAAAATTATGAAAAGCCCCACGAGCCTTTGCTGCCTGAGCATAAGTTGAATTTTCTCCATGTCCATGGGCTGAAAGGAAAAAAAAATGTGGGCAACCACACGGGCTGCTAGCTTAATCATAAAAAATAAAACAACTTCACTTAAGAAGTATTTGCATTTCTTATATTGTTACATTTGGCCCACGGCCCTCAGATTGATTTTGATTTTGGCCCTCTCAGGAAAAATGTTTTTTAATTTTGGCCCTCTCAGGGAAAATGTTTGGGCACCCCTGGACTAAAATGATAAAACCTCCTTTACAATGACTATACAACTCCTCAGTACCACCATGGTAATTAAAGTTGATGAGTTTATGCTCATGAACTAAATTTAGGATTGAAAATTTGAGTTGTTACTTTAAGTTTGTTTTGTAGTAAAGATATAAAGATAAAATAAAAAGTGGATGAACCTTAAGGAACAAATGATTCATGGTGACACTGTATAAAACTTGCATCATTTATGACAGGAGTGGATTAGTGATGAATTTAGCATGTAGACGGTTTTGTTTACTCTATGTATGTGGCAGATCATTTTAATTAAAGGTCTTTGTGATCCAAATAAAAATACTGGTAAAGTATAAAAACGCAAGAAAAAATGAAGAAAGATTATAGAAAAGATGGAGACTTTTATGTTACATAAATGAAAGAAAAACCTGATGTTTGTGTCTCTTTGCTTTCTTTACGCTCTGTTTAGAATTTGGAAAGATTCAAGGAGAGCAAAGAACAATTCCACCAAGCTGCCTCCGAGGCCGAAGCAAACGTCAGGTAAGATGCACACAACTCAACCAAAACCCGCCTAGTTCTCCTAAAAAGTTCTCACTTAAACACACTGCAGAGGGGCTAGTCTGCCAAATATGCACACACGTGCTCCCACTTCTTCTCCTATACCCACTTTAGCAATCACAAACCAATTTGTAGCTACAAAAGTAAGAAGATATTATACCCTGGAGGTTCCCCAACTTGTGCATACAGAATTACATGCACATGGCAGACTAATAAATAGCATGAGGTAGTCATCTTATTTTTTTTAACCAGTTAAATGCGAACAATCTCTGGTGTAAACCGACTTCTGTGATAAATGTTTTAATTGGCTGCTTTAATTAAACTGAAATCAACAATAGCCTGTTTTGCCATCCTCACTTTTCACACTGGACTAATAATGAGCCACAGCTGGAAAAAGAGATCTAATTATTGCCACCGCACACTGTACAACACACAAATTTAATTGGCAACAGAGACCAGTCCTTGACTTGCTGTTAAATGACAAGAGTCCTCAGAAATCACTGAAGTCCACAGAAAAACTGCAAATATTTATCGGCGCAGACGTTGTAAGTGTTCTTCCCCCCGAGGCCAGATTTTTAATTTTTTTTTTTATTTGAGAATTACTTTTCACTCTACATTAATGAAGCTTGTTAATGTTGTTAAACAGGAGTTGTTTTTCTTACATTTTCAATTTAAAACAGAATTGTAACTTATTTGCTGCAAATGTAAAYGTCCTTTTAGATATAAAAATAAAGTTGCCAGTTTTAAATATTATAAACTTTACTTTCTATTTATTGCATGAAAGGAAAATAAGACCACCCTGGTAGTTACATTGAAAAGACAAACCTATTTTTTAATTTGTGTTGATGGAATTTACTTTTTTTATTTGTTTTATGCTTTATATTAAATTTTCTAATATTTTGCTCTTTTGAAAATATTTTGGTAATTTGCATTTATAATGTTTAGGATAATGTTTGTTTAATACAATTTGTCATGTGAAATAGCAGAACTTCATTACAATGTATATTTTTGCAAAATGTGTACTTCTATTACATTTTGCATGTTTTAATATAATGTAAGCATATGCTATACAAAACTATTTTATAGTAAAAAATGTCAAATTAAAAAAYTGTATATAGGAAGATTTTTACTATATAAAATCAGCAGGTAGTGCCACTTCAAATGATTGGTTGTGAAACAAATTTACTAAATAAAAACTACGAATAAAAGTTACCTGTTGAATCTTCCAAAGTAATACATGTTTTCAGTTTAAATTTATTCTAAAGAGCCTTTTAGAACTTTTTCCTGTCCTGATGGTTTTGTTTTTATTGTTTTCATAAACTTAGAACAAAACTATTATTGACCAATAACTATTGAAGGGGTTTTGTGTCTGCTTAATATGATCTACATCTAGCTGTAGATTTATAACTGGAGAAAATTTGACATTATCCATTTATTTATTTAGTCTAGATGCATTTTGTGTGCGAAAGTGTGAGGAAGGCAACCACCTCTGCAAAGTTTAAAGTATCAAAATGAGGCCAAGACGAGCAAGACGGAAGCTCATGTCAGACCGCTCAGGTCGTCATCCAAGGCATTTTAACTAGACCAGCTGTCAGTTACAGTAGTGGGCGAGCAACCTTAATAGCCACCTTTTGTCAGATAGTTTCCCAGTTTGTGTCAAAGGATACTATCCTGCAGCAATTGCTCAGCAAAAAGACTGGAAACCTTGGGAAGTTGAGTCCAGAATCCAAATTAAAGGAAGGACTTTTGCTGCAATTGCAGTAGCTGCTGTTCTGTCAGAGAGAAGTCAATCAAAAACATGTCTAGTTCAGCGAACTTACAATCAGTTAAACACCAAATGTCTACATAGATCTGAACTTTTCACTTGCTCAAGGATGAGTTATATAAACTGTAGGAACCCAATGTTTTTGATGGAAAGGAAAGCTGAGGTTAGATAAGTTTGTCATAAAGGTTATTAAGTATATTTAGTTGATAAAAGTTGTCGAATAATGGCAACACAGAGATTGACAGTTTTCAGAAAATRTGTTTATTGTAGTATGCTGTTCACCATGTTAAGCCTGGTTTATACTTTGAGTTGTACGTCTTTTTCACCCAGAACAGGACCTCGAGCAGCTCAATTCCTTCTGCGTGTTATTTTGTTTAAAATGATATTTTTTGTCTGAAGCCACTTTTTAAAAAGAGCTCAAAGAGCAGCTGGTTTGATCCAGGTCCCAAGAAAGAACGTGAGCGTGCAGCTGGTTGCGTCTTTTTTTTTCGTCCACCGTTAACAAAAATAAATACAAAAATAAAAAGAACATCTCTACTTCACTCAACTTAACAGTAGCTGCGTTTCCACTGACCATGAAAATGCGCAAATTAGAATTTTGAAGATAAATTTGCTCAATGGAAACATGTCAATTTCGAAAAAAATTAGGTTTTTCGACAAAAAGTTTTTGCGCTAGGATGAGGTGGTTTTTCGGCCGTATCGAAATTGGTGTTTTTCGTAAAACTGCAATGGAAACACTTTTTTTTACATCACGGGAATCACGTGACCAACAACCGGATGCTTCTACTGGCGAAAAAGACGACGACAAAAAAGACAACAGGAAGTAGAAATAGTAGTAATATCACAGAAGTAGTAAAAGAAAGTAGTAAACTCACCGACTACAATTTCCCAAAAACACAGCATACGTAGCCGCTCCCAAGTATAAGGGGCTTGTCGCTGGAAAGCCTCGATTAAAAAACACAGACGTCTCCTCTGATGATGAGCGCTAGTGTCGCGGTAGCAACATGCTATGTGTTTACATCCATTGTCGTCATGTTTGTAATGACTTATCGCGAGAACAAACATATTCACGCGTGACACTCAGTTTTTTCGACATTAACAGAATATCGACAAAGTTTTGCGCACATTTGCAATGGAAACGCAGCTAGTGATGTTGAGTGGAAAACACTATCCAGCCATCGTTATTGTAGTTTATATACTTTATATGAGTTCTTGGAGAGCAGAGGGAGGATTTATGAGAATTTATGGCCCACTGTGTCTTCAGCCTGTTTATACTCGGTCAGGAAAAGATGCGCTGAAATTGCGTAATCAGCAACCCGCTGTTTCACGTTTTATTGAAGTATAATCCAGGCTTTATTCCTCAATACTCTGAAAATCTTGTA
This sequence comes from Austrofundulus limnaeus, assembly GCF_001266775.1. Lineage (NCBI taxonomy): Eukaryota > Metazoa > Chordata > Actinopteri > Cyprinodontiformes > Rivulidae > Austrofundulus > Austrofundulus limnaeus. The sequence goes on along the minus strand of NW_013952530.1, from coordinate 632,276 downwards.
GGAAATGTAAAAGGTCAGACATAAAATGGCTACACACAGGGTAAGTCTTAAAATGTTAACACATGTAAGTAGGATGATTGTAATTCATCTCTCATATATTAAAATAACTGGCAATGTACGTATATTTTTGAAAATAATTTACCTAATGCCTCTCGCAGCTAGTTGTTTTGTGTTAAAATAAACATTTTGGGTAAAATTGTTGCTCTTTTTTTATCCCGCCATTTCTGTTTATTGTGAAGTTGGTCTTAAATTTCATTTCCAGTGGCATTAAAAAAGTCTTAAAAAGTCTTAGATTTAACTTGCCTTAAGCTGTAGGAACTCTGTACACAGGAAACACTTACGGGATGGTAAATTTCACCAGTGTTTACAAGTTTTTGCAATGTCAGCAGGACATGCTACGTGATAATGACACAGGTTAAAATAAATAAATCAAGTAAGTCTTATTGCTGACTTGGACGTTTTAATTAGAAGATTTTTTTGATTGAATTGGGGCAGAAATCAGAAGATTCTTTTCTTMTTCTGCTACCTTTCATTTAATTAGATTAGTTTTTTTGTTGTATGTTGAATTTATGTTGTTTCGTTTTAAATGAATAAACTTTATAAAAAAATTCAAATAAAAATGTAATTTACCAAGTAAACAACAAATAAAACCTTCATTTGTGGGAGTTATATCATTATATTAGTTTAAACTGGTCTCCAACAATATTATCGTTTATCGCAATAATTTCTGAGACAATTTATCGCCCAGTCAGATTTGTTAAAGTCACAGGTCTAGTTGTGTAATTTCAAGACTGTTCAGTTTGGACCTCAAATGCATGGACTTGCCTGTGCTCCCTTTTAAAATAAGCATTTAAGTCAAAAGATGTGCAAAACGAGCTGATGTTGAAAATATAAAAACTTTTGCAGTGTCGACAGTTACATTTGCAGGTGTTTCCACCTCAGAGTACTTCACAGCATTTATTTTTACAATGCATTAGACTGCTGGACAAAAAGGTGGTACTTTTACACATTTTGGTGACCGCTATAACGATGAAGAAAACGCCAAAATATTAGTTTGTATTGTTGCAACTATGCCCATTTATGTTAACCACTGTAGTGACCTGCGCTGCATTCCTCCTCTATGTTTGCAAGAGACAAAGTGAAGTCTAAGCACTAGTATATAGAAAACCCTTTTTTCCTGCTTGTGGGTGTGATAAGTAAGAAAGGATGCTGGAGGATGATTGAAGGAGTGTACAGATACAAGATAGGGGAGAAGAGCATGTGTACCTTCAGTCAATTGAAAAGCTGTCAAGGTGCAGGCATACAAGCTACAAGCTGGAGATAAGAAGCAACCCTTTCTCTCTCTCTCGCTGTTTTCTACTTCACCTTTCCTGCACTCTCTCTTGTTAACATCTCTCCCTTTCTCTTTTTCACCACAGCACCAGGATTAATCAGACGAGTAGTGGTAAAGCAGTCTAGTCAGGAATTCTGAGCCTCTGCTATGTCAAAAGTCAATTCCTGCCTCGGTAGATAAGACAGCAGCTGTTTACCTGACAGTGTATTTTCATAATTGGACCTCTCCAACAGTTTGCACATCTTGGTTTTTTACAAAGAAGTCTTAAATATTACATTTTRTTGGGCGTATTTAATAGTTAGGGGAAGTTTATTTTTTTGAAATAGGCATAAAAGGAATTAGATTTTTAATTTCTTTATAAAAGACGAACAAAATAGCTTAAAAACAAGATTAGAGGCAGCGAGTTCTAGCTTAGTTTAAGACTGGAAGCAAAGAAAAACTACTATGCAGTTAGAGCTGCCACAAACGATTATTTTAATAATCGATTAATCACCGATTATTTATTCGATTAGTTGACTAATCGGATCATACGTTAATTGAATATAAAACATACAGCTTATCACGTCAGAATGCAGCTGCTATTGTAT
>NW_013952530.1:627337-630192 GCF_001266775.1 Austrofundulus limnaeus | reverse complement strand
CTGTGCATGTGTGTCAAGGACAGAAAGGCAGATGTGGCAGTTTAAGGTGTCAAAGCAGTTTGGAGAGAAAAACAAAGTAAAGAACAACAACAAAAAAAAAGAAAATGATTAATCGATTATTAAATTAGTCATCGATTATTTTAATAATCGATTAGTCATCGATTAATCGATTAATCGTGGCAGCCCTATATGCAGTACAAGAATTAACAAGGACAAGAGTTTCGCTTTTGCTTTGTAAAAAAAATTACAGAATGCAAAGATTTAAAATCCTTTCAATACATTTAATTTATAAAAGTATAAAATGAACTTCAGTAGACAGTTTGATTCAACATCAACATAATTTTAAAAATAGATCTAATCCAAACAATATTAACCATAAGTTAGAAGAAAAAACTGTTGTACTGTTTTTATGATATTGCAATGAGTACCTTTTAGACAAATAACTATTTGGCTTACAATGGAAGAGTTGTCCAGATTGTGTTTTTTTTTTCTTGCACTAATAGATTTTATTGGTTTTTCATTTTGCGAGTGAAGAACTTGGGCAGAAGCCAAAAATTAGAGTCAAACATACTTCGTAGTTAAATTCCATTAATTCCAAAACTGTACAMAATATTAGTTTTTTTGTTCTTTGTTTTGATTTTTTGCTGCTTTCAATGACAYGTTAAAGAGATTTTCTAATTGCTATAAGCGCAGTACAGATACCACGTCTTTGTAGTTGACAGCACCGAAATAAAATGGTGCACAGGACAGACAATGCTTCATATGTTTAGCCAAAGCCATTAGGGAAAAACACACAAAACAAAAACATCACTCCTAACTCGTAGCRAAGCTGAAAGGAAATAAAAGCACCCTTCTTATCAGTCATATWCTGGCGCCTGGGGCTTTTTTAGTTTGTGCTGTGTTTTTGTCTTTTTCATTTTCAAGATTTTTCTGCTTTTATTTCCCTGCCCGTCTTTGTTTTAGTAAGCTGCGTTGTCCAGAAGTCTGAGGCCTCTGTGTTCCGCCCACATCTGCCTTCCCCGCTGGAGATTAAATATAATGGACGGCACCGTTAATTAAGCAACTAATCTTGCTGTTTATGTTTTGTTTTAATTTCTGCTCAGAGATGTGAGGACAAACTCTCCCCCCAAAACGACTGCTTTCTCACACTGCTGATGTGCACACWTTAACAAAAACAGCCCCGTGCACGGTTCAGTAAACTGACAGRGATGCAGCTTTAACTTCTTTTTAGCTAAAAGAAAAAACAAGCTATTTATTTTTGTTAGCGGTTCAGTTAATACTGTTGATTTAAAGCCTCACCTTCAATTTGGTGTAGCATGTGGACAGTGCTTTAGCTTTTGCTGCAGCTGAACCAATTTTCTGCTTCAAGCGCCTTTAATAAACTTCGTTGCACTATCAGGAGGCTTCAGCTTCCCTGATGAAGGCCATTTATTTCAAATTAAAGGAGAGTTCCTTATCTTCTGCGGGCTCAAATAGAGAAAGAGATAAAGACGGCATGCTTTGCTGTTGCACTGTCTGTGTAGTTAATTTGGTGACAAAAAGCGGTGGGCGAGGGAACGGGTAAGAAAGAGGGAAGACCGTGTTGWAGGGAAGACGAAAAGTGGGAAAAGGTGGATTACACATCCAATAAAAATGACTGCGGGCTGTGTGGAGTAACAGAGAAACGCGATAGGCTGTCATATTTTTAAAACAAGTATTTGAACAAATGCCTCTGCCTTGTTCTGTCTCTTCTGTCGTTTTATACCATTTCRTTTCCACGTTTCTCTGGTCATTATCATCTTTAACCTTCATCACCCCCGCTCAGATAAACTCCGTTACCGCTGCCATGTTAGTTTTATCGATAATATAGTGTGTACGTGCCTGCGTGGGTATGGATCTGCTGTAATTGAAACGATTAGGGTCAGTTCTTTTCTACGGTCAAAGGCAAAATGAGCCTTTAATTTGGCTTTCAATTTGACGTGGAGTTAAATGCTCCTCATAGGGAAGGTGTATATGAGGGGACACGGTGCAGAAATGGGTACGTTGGCACGTAGAAGAGCGTGCGCACATGGCTGTTTTTTTGATGTTCAAAGCRCACTGCAGCGGTGTGTGTTGCCGGTTGCAGCTGTGCACATGCCAGTCTGTGGATGTGTGGGCGTTCATAACGTGCTTGTCTCTGCTTCAATCAGTCAGAATCTATTACAGCAAGGCGCCGAAGCAGCAAACCTGTCATATTTAACACTCACAAAGATAGACAGGCAAAGAAAAATGATAATACAGCCCACATATCAAATTAAGCACAGCTAATTCAATCTCTCAAAGCTCACTTTTCTGCTGTATTTGATCAAAATGATCCTRCCCTCTCAATTAAGTGTGATTTAGTGCTAATTGTGTGATTTCCAGTGAAGCACGTACCATACAGCCCACTCGTTGTTAAACAGGTGTAGATGTGACTTGTTTTTTTAATCTTTGTCTTGCTTTTTTATGCAGATATRTTTTTTATTATTCTTACGTTTTTATAAATGTCTCAGACATAATTTTAAAAATGAAGTTGTGCACCAACGCAACAGTTAAAGCTTTGAAATGTGACTTGTTCCACTTTTTAGCAACTATTCCCACATTTCTGTAGCTGTATGCTGTACACACACAAAAAAATTAGGGCTGTCAAATGATTAATATTTTTAATCTGATTAATCACAACGTAGCTGTGAATTAATCATGGTTAATCGTAACTTTAATATACATTTCAATTGCGTATTGATAAGATAAATTACTTGAGTTATTAATTAGTTTTTAATGTTTTTATTTAGAAAACAAAGTTGACGCTTAGACATGATTTTTTGAATACAAAACAGGACCTAAAAAATGCTCCAAAC
>NW_013952530.1:623027-627327 GCF_001266775.1 Austrofundulus limnaeus | reverse complement strand
TTTCAATTGCGTATTGATAACATAAATTACTTGAGTTATTAATTAGTTTTCAATGTTTTTATTTAGAAAACAAAATTGATGCTTAGACATGATTTTTAGAATATAAAAAAAGGAACTAAAAAATGCTCCCAACATATTTGAGTCAGTTAAATTTTGTGCAGAATAATGAGGTTAAATCAAGAATTCAAGGATTTTCATTCCGAAGGAGCACTAACATGAGGAATGAAAGATAGATACTAAGGTCACAGTTGTCAGCAAAACAAATAAATAAAATAAAATAAGCCATAAAAAGACAAAAAAATGTACATAATGTGTTACACATGGAGGTTTTTTATTTATTTTATTTAACCTTTATTTATCCAGGTAAACTGTTTGAGAACCACTTCTCATTTACAAACATGACCTGGCATACACTGAGTGCATTGCAGTATACAAACCAACATATTCAGCCATAGTAAAGAGATTAAAATTTTAATCGCTATTAAAATTTTAATCTATGCCCAATACTAGAATTAATCAATATGAGTCAGCTCGATTAATTTCACAGCCTTAAAAATAATGTAAAATTTTATATAAATAGTAAAAGTTTTCATATACTTATTCTACCAAGCAGCTTTTAATGATAGCCTAACAGTTGGTCTGCTGATGTGCTCTTCCCTCAAATGTTGCCTGAAATACAATAAAAGGGTTTTAGTGTTGTGGTACTCCATCTTCTTGCCATTTTGAGCTGATGATCCAAAACCGTACTTATTCTCTTCAAGTTTGTTGTATTTATATCCAGTGATGTCYTGTGTAACATGTCAACATGTCTCCAGTAAAATACAAAAACAAAGCAACTCAGTAACTAGCCATCAAACAGCAGTGGGCTGCCTAATGCCAACAGTGCGCCGGGCTATAAGCTAAAGCTAACGCTATCGCTAAGCTGCATGAKTATGAGTGACACGATGGTGCTTTTCATTGACTGAGTAAAACACAACAACCATATTTCTGTGACACTTCAAGTCAGAAAGCCTGATCAGCAGCCGTTCATATCGTTGTTTACAAATGAATAACTTTGCRTCTTTTTGTGTTTGATTTTTGTTGCAGGTCTCGTCATACCGCTCCAGTGTGTTCTGGCCTGCAGGCTCAGATTCTGTCCTGTTACAGGGAGAACAAAGACCAGACCTTAAAGTGTTCAGACCTGGCCAAAGAATACATGCAGTGTATAAATGCTGCAAAGAAGGTATTTATTTATTTATTTATTTATTTATTTATTTATTTATTTATTTATTAGTCTGCAAGGAATAGAATTTGAAATATCAAGAACAATATGAACTTGACAAACTGTTGTAGTTGTCTGTCTGTAAAGTTTAAATCAATTTACAGTCAGGTTTTCTGACTGTTTAACTCAGGGGTGTCAAATTTTCACTGAGGGCCACATGAGTGTTATGGTGGCCCCTGAAGGGCCAGTTGTAGTTAACTTTGACCAAACAGTGTTTTAACACGTCCTCTTTTAAACACTGATGAGAAGTAAGTGTACGACTGACTAAATCTGAAACAAATACAGAAATATTATTAAAAGTAAATTAATAAAGTTTTACTCACTGATGAGTTTCTAGTGAGGAGCTAATATGCATTATGGCAGATTTAGTTGCTGACTTTAAAGCAGCTCATTTTCAAACAGCTCAGTTACTTAAAGCCAGCAGCTCAGGGGCAGGACTAGTGATGTGCAGATCGATACCGAAATATCGATACTGCCGATACCAGAACTTTATGTTCTAGAATCGATACTAAAATCAAAATATYGATACTTTGATACTTCAGTTATTACACATAATGTATATCAACAGGAAAATTGTGGAAATAACTGTTCAAATCTTGTCTAAATCAAATGTGGTTGGAGGGAACTACTTTTTCTTCCGCTTAGGTAATGCATGCGCACAGTGGCACATGCTCAGTCGCTCAGTCTGTAGAGGTATGGCAGGTCATTTTAACATAAAATCTGCTTTGTCTGACCAATTAAATTCTAGTTCCCAAACTTTTTCATGCCACGGCCCCCTAAACAGCATTAGCTCTGGTCAGGGACCTTCTTGCAAACCCACAAACAATGCTACAAAATATACAAAGTAACAACTTTTAGAATACTTTTTCTCACTTTTAYTCACTATTCAAAATTTTCTTTAGAATAAGAATTGTGCTAAACAAATAKAAGGTCAGTGTTAGAAAGACTTTTAAATTAAATACATTACTATGGCATGTATTATTTATAAAGCAGTTATTTGAAAAATGCTGCTTTACCAGGCACATTATGTGTGTTAGCACAGTATCGGATCAGTATCACCGAAACCAGACACATTTTACTTGGTATCAGTATCGGAAAGRAAATTGGCAGTATCGAACWTCACTAGGCAGGACAATTGTTATTATCTTTCATCTTTTTAATTTATTTTGTTGCGTTTAATCATAAATTTAAAGTTTACCCTTGATATAAGAAACAATTCTCATGTTAAGTAAAAAAATAATAATTGGCAGGCCACACGGGAATGTGGACAGATCGGTCTGGTTGAAATTTCCTCTCAGTTCATCATTTTTATTTGACATATCAGAATTAAATGTTCTAAATGTTATTAGCTCTCATAAAGTCAGGAAAAGTTTACCAACAATGACTATAAAAAACAAGTTATTGAAATGTTATGTTTTTAGAGCAGCACACTTTTTTTTTAAGTTCTCAACAATTTTCTGAAGAAGTTGGGAAGAAATAGCTCGGTAAAGTTTTAATTGCCTAAAGTTCGAATGCTGTTTCTCAGGGATGTCATGGRGGAAAAAAATCAAGCTATTGAAAACGGCTCACATGAGTGAATATATAAAGTTAAAGTTCAAAATCCAAGTCCCCCACCACCAATTGTTGTTTTCCTACCAGAACTGAAACTGACAAGCTTTTAAAATGACAGCAGAGTTTAGCTGCTTTAAAACGAGCTCACTTTGTTGCCACAGTGTGTGCTTGACAAAAATTAAAGTGTAGGTTGAAAAGGGGAACACAGGTATGAAAATACAAAATAACTGAATTTAATGCAAGATGTTTTCCCAGACAGTTATATTCAACCGTTTTGATTATTTCTGAATATGATCTTGTTCTGAAGCACATTAGCTTTACATGGATACATGTGCTGTGGAACTGAAGGAAACCTAATGGGATATCAGTTGCAGCATTAATTTATGTAGTTGTATCGATAGAATTCTTTAAGGTGATTAATTTAAAGCACTTGCTCTTTAGACAGCGTGTTTGTGCAAAGTTGTTTTTATAGTCCGTGCTCTTTCAGTGTCATTTCAACCACAGCAGTGATTGTGTTATTATATTTGTGTACACATAAATCAAATAACCGCGCACAGTCTAACATGATGTGAGCTTGTATAAAAGTGTGTGTGTGTTTTTAAAAGAGACTGGTGTGAGATAATGAGAAGGGAAGAAAGGATAGTTTTGAAGATTAGTGTGTGTGTACAGTGTTCGTGTTTGTGTTGTGTGAATATTTGATTGGTTTCTGAGACTCATCCCCGACTTCCAGTCCATCCCTTTTCAAACTTTTAAAAGTTATTTGGTGTCTTTTTAAAAGCCGTCACAGTTTGGTTCACACTTTTATCTGTTTTTTTTCCTGTGAAGGAGCTGCTGTTATTGGGAACCAACTAAATTTAATAGATGGTGGAAAGAAAATGTCATTTTAAAGCTTATGATTGTGTTTAAAGGCAAACAAATCTTTATTTTTTACATGAATTTAAGTTTATTTAACTTTTGTGAAGCAAAGGTTACACAACTCCATAATAATTTCAACTTAGTTAAACCTAATACCAGTTAAACCAATTTTTTTTTTATTCTTAAACATTTAATAAACAAGTGAAAAAGAACAGAAGTAGAATAAAATATAGTCCCGTTACTGTTTTGTCATTCCAAAGAATCGACAGGGATGTGTTTTGATCAGTGTCACAGCAGGTCAGTGGGCAGGCCTCTAGATCACAGATGTCTCCCTGCTGAGTTTTGCAACCGTGTGCGTGGATGTGTGTGTGTCTGTGTGTGTGTGTTTGATGGCAATTGAGGGAAAGATTCCACAGAGCCTGCAGAGTTGAAGCAAATAACCTCAACTCATTATCTACTGGGAAACTGAAGCAGACATGAGCGCAGCTACATGTAATACATACACACTGTCCAGACACGGGGTGGGGTTTAGCAGTCATTTATCTGCACTCTTGGAGGGGAATGCATTCAAAACACACACACACACACACACACACACACACACACACACACACACACACACACACACACACA
>NW_013952530.1:620815-621989 GCF_001266775.1 Austrofundulus limnaeus | reverse complement strand
CATAATAACTTTAATTGCTGGATGTTCGGCCCCTGAGCTGTTGGCCTGCAGTAACTGTGGCCCCCCGGAGCAATTTAGGTGAACAGCTCTGACCTAAGTCTTAAAATTCATTAGCATACAACTTTACCAGTAATAATTAAATAGGTGATCAGGCTGTGTTTCTGTTAAATAAACTAAGATGAACAACCTTCCTCCTCCATGATTGACAGGTAATATGATTCATTTGCAAACCTAATTTGTGCCTCCAGATTTTTTTYAMAGAGAAGAAACAATACTTGTAAAAGAGTAATTCTTGTTCAGTATCATGTAATTGTGCTGTTATTGACTTTAACATCACRCTGTTTGAGACCTGTACAATCAGAGATGAGGCAGCACGCTGCTGGATTGATTAGCATTGTTGCACAGATGAGAAGCTGTGCAGGTTTTTCTGTGTTAAATTTAGATGTTTTTCATCTGTGTGTGTGTGTGTGTGTGTGTGTGTTTGTGTGTGTGTTTGTCTTCCACAGACAAACACAAGCATGTCACCTAATAACTGCTAATGCTCTTAAATGGACATATTATGCAAATTTCACCTTTTTAGCTGTTAAATGCATTTTGTTGTGTACTTGGAGTCTCTAGGAGTGCAGAAAAGTTGAATTTAGTTGTGCGTAGGTATCTTTATATTCTGTTTGGGTCATACTAATCAGCCCCTTCAGTTTTCTCTATTTTCAATGTCRTTTTCTGAATTATTACGCCAAGTTATTTGCGATGGAACTGCCAAATAAGATTGCTGTTGTTGACTTCTAATTAATTTGTAAATAAAATGTTTCTGCCCTGCTACTGTATATCGTCGTAAACCCCTCTATCACACCAGAATGAACCGGTCTGGAAGCTGGTGAGGGGTGGGGGTGGAGCGCCTCGTTTGGCTTTAAAGAGACAGCCTCAAAACGAGTTGATTTGGGATGCACCTCGGAAAAGAGGGGCTTGTGGAGTTACAGTAAGGAGTGATTCAGACCAAATCATTGCAGTTCCACTTTATATAGACCCCAACTGAAGGATTTAAATGTGAAAAGCAGATTTAAAAGCGTCTCTAAGTCCTSTGGAGCATTTAACTACTTTGTTCTTGCACTGCTTATTCATTTGAGCTTTAGTTTTTTGTAAATATACAGTTACTAAAATTACTCAATATAGTATA
>NW_013952530.1:617371-619330 GCF_001266775.1 Austrofundulus limnaeus | reverse complement strand
GAATTTGTCAGCTGATTTTCAAAGACTGAGAGACTCCACACATGACTAAAAAAATTCATTGATAAAACAGGTTTGTTCCTACAGTGTGTGGCATACAATTACAAATTGCAAAAACCAACACACCACACACAAACAGATTTCACTCACCAACATTCAAATGTCAAACGGGAARTCTCGCGAGACCTCTCGAGATCAAACGTGAGTTCAGAGTAAATAAAGATGGCCGACGAGGAAGAAGCAATAGCGATAGTTTGTGGACTATTTTTAACAGAGAAAAAAACAAAACACAGAGACGTCTCCGGTGTCCACCGGACTTTGTGTTGCACCATGGTAGTTGTTTGGTCTTCCGTATTTTATATTCTCCGCATTTCCGTCACCTCGCTTTCTGATCAGCTGCACGTCACATCCAACAGGCAGTATGCTCGTTTGAACACCGTACACGCTGGGATATCKGACCAAGACAATCCAACATATTCCCAATTTGAGGTTGGAACTTTTCCAAAGTCCTTCTGAGCTGTCTAGATTACTCAGAATACTCCACACACAGCAGGTAGATCTCCTAASATTATCATCAGCCATCATCAGAGCATCCTTAAGATTGTTGGAAGATCTGGCCAAAAATTGACGCAATTATCTCTCTGTTTGAACCTATTATTGTCCCGTTTTACAGTGTTTTGTGCAGAAATGTGTTGTCATTGCAGTGGAACCACCCCTGAATGAAAACAAAGGCGTTGAATCATTTCTAGAAATGCCATTGCGATGCACACTGACACAAACCACTTGTACATGGGCACTTTTTCTTTATGTCTTAACTGTGCAACTTTGATTCCCTGYGAACAGGACTCCTGGAAATAAGGGTTAAAAACAACTCCTTTTTTATTGACTTTTGATGAGTGTGTTTTCAAAAWAATCTCTCCTCCCAATGTTGATAATAAATCTGTATCTGTAGCCAGCCTGAATCTTCACAGATTTCTGCAAAGCCAGTGCATCACAGCAGTGTACTGTAAAATCTAATATTGATTTTTTTTTCTTTTTTCCCCCCCTCTTCCTTTTAACTTCTGTGTTATCGAACTGGAGGCATGCTGGCACCAAGATTATAGCAGCTCAGTCACTCTTCTGGGTGATAACAATACTGGCAAGAAACAAAAATGCAAAGAAAATGTTTAAAACCGTAAACAGTTACACAAAATGATGTGCTGTAGATGTGCATACAGCTAAATACTGTTTAATGGGAGTAGAAGATGAAAGGCTGAATGGGGAAAAAAATGGTTTCCAAACATTGAATAAGAGAGAAAGTTAGAAAAGGAAAAATAGTGTTTGGGCATTATAGCAAAATAAATGTAAAAACAATTAACTGTCAAGTGAAAGCTTGAATTAAGTGCTGACATTTGGGAGCTGGAAATTGTTTCTAAAGAAATAGACTTCAACTACAGGCAGAGCAAAACAAAGTTAAAAAAAATAAATAGATTCTAGCTGTGAKGGCTTATTACAAAAAGGTAAATGATAAATATAATGGGGGAAAAAATAASAAATGGGAGGAAAAAAGAGACAACACAAATTTAAGAGTGGAAACRGTGATGGGCGAAGAACATAATGAAGAGGAGGAGGAGAAACAGATGACCAGGAAGGAAAACTTGGGGGGAAAAAAGGAGCAAATCAAACAGGTGATGACAGGTAGGAGGAGGCATGAGGTGAGGAGGGACAAGACAGTAAAAGAAATGAGTGGGTATGGAGGGTTTTTTTTTTCTTTAAAGAGAAAGGCAGGATAGATGAAATATACGGTCATGGGGGAAAGGTTAGAGATGAACAGGACGWAGAGATGCAAAGAGAGAGGATGGGGAGGAACAGTTGGCCTCTCAGCAGTCAACACTAATGAAGAAGAATGAGGAATTTCAGCTGCGCGCTGGACCTGCTACTCACCACACACACACACACACACACACACACACACACACACAC
>NW_013952530.1:602086-617361 GCF_001266775.1 Austrofundulus limnaeus | reverse complement strand
CACACACACACACACACACACACACACACACACACACACACACATACGATCCTCACATTTTCACTTCAATGCACCTCAAGTTTTGACACAGAATTTATGAAGCGAACAACCAGTTGAACTCCTTCCACCTCACTGCTACACATGAATAAATATTACAGAGAGTCTTGGAGATTTCTTTAAAGTAGGCCTAATTAACAACTAGATTCATCTTCGGTTTTTATATTTGTTCAGAGAGCAGACATCTTAGATAAAAAAAACTCAGACATAGGAGTTTCACTCCGATCTTCTAAATTGGTTTAGGTTGTTTTAATTGGGGCTAAAGCCTCAGAAGTGTGTGTGTTTTTTCTCTTAAATATTTCAAAGTGCGCAACTTCTCCGCAAACTTTACATGCATTGAACTTTTTATTCTTTGACTGTTTTTTTGTGACATGGCACTTGTGTGACTTCTTGCCCACTAAAGAAAACAGAAATAGAACTTTAAAGTAAAGCTTTTCAAACTTACCATGTTGTATTTTCATAGTTTGGAATGCTTTTGCAAAAACGTTTCAAATAGATTTTTAAAGGTGATATTCATTTGGGGCTTTTAGTTTTTTTTTCGTTAGATTCTTGCTACTCTTGTGCTCTCAGTTGAAGGTCTGTTTGTACCTCATTAGCTGCGACAGCCAATAGACCAAGAATATATACATATATTCTTTATTCCAGCTCAGTTCTGAAGGAAAATATATACAAAAGTAGGAACAAAATTGGTGTGCTGCCGAAACAAAGGTATAAAATTGAAAAGCTCGGTTTTCTATACGCTGTTTTTTTTTTTTTTTCTGTACATATGTCATGGTAAAAATTTTGCAGTTGCTAGTTTTAAAGTAATTTCTGGGGAAAAAGTTAGCATATGGTTTTAACTCTTACCAGCTACATTGCATCATTTGATGGCTACACCACAGTGGCTGAATCCTTTATGAAGCTGAAGAAACAAGAGGAGAGCAGAGTGAAACCAGGATAAATCTGTATAATGCAACACACTGACAGACACTGGGATGCTGACATGCTGACAATGTGTGGGCTCACATAGAAAACTATAAATGTGTTTTTTTACTATTAATTAATTTTTTTACATGACAAATACCAATGGCAAATACCATAAACTTTAGGTACTCATGTTGAACTTGCTTTCACATGTTTCCTATATTCGTATACTAGTAATTGCCCACCTAATAGAAACATTTTAGCTGGATCAGTAGTAACCAGATGGTTATAGTACCATACAGAAATAGACCATGAATCAGTTCCCATTTAGTATATTGGTTCGTACTGAAAACCGGTTTTTATTTTCATCATTATATGAATTTTCTGAGTACCATCATACCGGTTTAAAAAGCCTGAATACGTTCGGAACGTTACGTTGCACCCACAGGAGAACTGTTTCAAGAGGGACTCAACACTCAAAGCTACAGGGCAGCGCAAGCTAGTGTTGTTGCAGCAACTTTCTCAACAACTGGTGGCGGATGGTGATTTCACTGCTTATATTGACTGAAAAAAAGAAAAACTCCAGTTTTCCTACTCCTTCTGTAGCTGTGTTTCCATTGACCATGAAAATGCGCAAATTAGAAATTAGAAAATAAATTTGCTCAATGGAAACTTGTCAATTTCGGAAAAAAATTATGTTTTTTGGCTAAATATTTTTGTTCTAGGAAGAGGTGGTTTTTCGGCCTTATCGAAATTGGTGTATTTCGCAAAACTGCAACGGAAACACTTTTTTCGCATCACGGGAGTCACGTGATCAAGAACTGGATGTTTCTACTGGCGAAAAAGACGACGACGACGAAGAAGATAACAGGAAGTAAAAGCAGTAGTGAAATCACCGAAGTAGTAAAAGAAAGTAGTAAACTCACCGAATACAATTTCCCAAAAACACAGCATACGTAGCCACTCCCAGGTTTAAGGGGCTTGTCACTCGAAAGCCTCGATAAGAAGYCGATGTCTCCTCTGATGGCTGATGATGAGCGCTAGTGTCGTGGTAGCAATATGCTATGTTTTTACATCCATTGCCGCCATGTTTGTAATGACTTATCTCGAGAACAAGCATATTCATGTGTGACTTTAATAGAATTTCTTACTTAATGGAAACACTGCAATTGCGAAACTGTTTTTTCAATATTAACAGAATATTGACAAAGTTTTGTGCACATTTGCAATGGAAACACAGCTAGTGACATGCAGATAGACTTCATGCGCAAAGTAAATTTGCCCGAAAAAGATCTTGGCTCAACCCTGCCCCCAAATAATAATAATAATAATAATAATAATAATAATAATAAAAACAATCCCATAGTTCTGAATGTGTTTATTCAAAGGCACAACAAAATGCAAACCCTAAAGATGAGAAGAGGGCGTATCCTTATTGAATAGCACATATTTTATACAGGAAGGATTTTTAGCCTCTTCAAATGAAAAATACCACGAAAGAAACAACTCTAAAAAAGCTATAAGTTTAAAAGACTGAATGTAAACAAGTGTTTACCTGCAGCTCTGCTCAGCCTGACTCATTGAAGTGGGTGTAAAGGTTGGATTGTTATTTTCAGAAAATCCCAGAATTTGATCACRGGGTTATACTGTATGACCTGTTTAAAATAAACAACCATTCAACGGATAATTTGGAAGTAATAAACTGGCTCCTTAATTCAGAAGCAAGATAACAGTTTAACCATTCATTCTTTCCCAGTAGTCAGTGTTTTAATTAAAGCCYTTGTTTTTAGTTGACAGTATTTAATGAAGTCATGATTGTCCATTTAGTTTTAACAYTAACATGGTGACTTCTTGAAAACATGCTGATTGGGCCTTTCCATTGGGACTTCCTTTGCTGAAGCCCTGTACTCATTTAATCGTTAACAGATTATTYTGTGCTGATATCCTTTATTACTGGTGTTTGACTTGAATGAGGAGGAAGTAGGACATAATTTATGCAGCAAATGTTATTTTCACTGATGTATTTGCCTCAAACAGCAAGGGTGTTGTACTGTAAATTGTCATCAATGTTTATTTTGCATACCCACGTCCTAATGTCTATTTGTTGCTTTACTTCCTTTTATCGCTCAAATTATGTAGACATTAAATCTTTGAAGAAGCCCCCCACCCTCTACATGTGTATTGCTTATACACATTGATCACCAGCTAACATACACAAATCAAATCAAAACTAAAAGCAAGCATGTTTGTGCCATTCCACACTCCATGGCTTGTTAGCCATCAGCAGGTGACCTTAAACTGCTGATTGTGTGACAGCTTGGCCACAGTGAGTGATTTTCAGTCAGGAACCATGCTGAGTTGCATAGGGGGCCCTTTCCCATGGAAGGTGTATGTGGCTTAACCRCTGATCAGAACAGTAATATTTTACTCTCCCACCAAGTCAGAACCATCATGATTTGTTTCAGCGATTGCTGATTTTTACTAGCAGAATTTGGCCCGTGTTGACTCAAAACAGAAACGTTATTGGCAGCCAAAGAGTGTTGAGTGCAACAGAAAGAAGAAAAATCAGCAGCAGGGTTGATCATTTAACCCGCTTTGTAATAACCTGTAACACGTGCACTTGCTTTCATAAATTTTATGTCATTTGTTGAGTAAAAATGTGTCCAATTTTGAAGAAGTTCCACTCAGTTTATCCTGTTTAATATCACTTTTGCCTCCTTGGTTGCATGTTTCAGAATTAAACCTTTTAAATTAAAGCCCGGACATGTTCCTCTTTGTGTCCTGAATTAAAGTACCAGTAGTTATATATACAGTAGGCTACCATTTAAAACATAATTGTTCTTAATGTACTGCTAAGCCCCTGCCAAACCAACCCATTCTCACTCCCAACTCGTCACATACTGACGCTTGGTCAGGTACTGACTGCGTCCAGTTTTGGACCCCCCTTGCGTCAGTTATTAATAAGACGAGACAGAGCAGGAAGAGCGCGTTGCCATTTTTTGAAAAGAATAGGAAATGCACAACAACTAATCATCCCAGACCCTAAATTGAATTTCTATTAGCCCTAGACATCCTATCCCTGACCTCAGTACCTAAAACTAACCATTAACCCTGATCCCTCATTGTAACCATTTTTGAAAGTGTAGAGAATGTGCGACAACTGTCCCAGACCCTAAATTGAACTTCTATTAACCCTAGCTATCCCTGACCTTAGTACCTAAAATTAACCATTAATCCTGATCCCTCATATTAACCACAGACCCCCCAGCTCAAAGACCCCTATGTGGCACAACACAGAAAAGCCGCGGGCATGAATAACTGATGTTAGGGTGTTACCTAACGTGTGTTGATGGAGGAGACTATTCTGGCATTTTCATGTGTTACTTGGACGAATGGTAAATGGTACTGAACTTATAGAGCGCTTTTCAAGTCCCTCCGGACCCCCAAAGCGCTTTACACTAATAGACATTCACCCATTCACACTCACATTCACACACTGATGATGGCAAACTACACTGTAGCCACAGCTGCCCTGGGGTGCACTGACAGAGGTGGGGCTGCCATGCATCGGCGCCACCGGACCCTCTGACCACCATCAGTATTGCCTACTGATGGTGGTCAGAGGGTGGATGAAGTGTCTTGCCCAAGGACACAACGACTGAGACGGCTGGACGGGGGATCGAACCAGTGACCTTCTGGTTCCAGGACGACTCCCCTAACCACTCCGCCACAGCCGCCCCACGAAGTGTTCATCCATCATCTAAACTTCCCAAATGGTTTTGATACCTGATAAAAGCAAGCTAAATGGACACAGAATAACTTTATAGCTGTTCAGATGTATATTTATAAACACAAGTAAAAGACAAACACCAAAGCTTGGTCACATCTCATTGTTAAGGAGTTTGTATTAATTTGTTTAGTTGTTTTTTAGTTTTGTTTTTTTCTTATCAGCCTTTTAAATTTTCTTTTGTCTATTTCTTCCCTTTGTTTTTTTCCAGCTATCTTTTAATTTAACTTCTACCACTGTTTGACACTCTTTTTTTCTTTTCCTCCGAGTCTTCTCCACTTTTTATCCTTCTTGTTTTACTCTATCATGTCTGCTGTTTGTTTTCTTTTACATGCGCCCCTTTCCCATTTTTTTGTCAGCGTTCTTCATTTTTCTCCCCCCCTCTCCACAGTTGCCTTATTGATTTTATTTTCATACTGTTGGAAGCTGCTCCCTCTATAATAAACCATCAGTGTTGCCTCCTTTCATACTGGCATTGATCACTGTACAGCCGATCACAACCAATCTCCACAAAGTGCCATTATCAGCTGTCCCTTTTTCTCTTTCTTGTCTGTTTCTCTTATACTGTGTGAACCGAGGACTATAGTTTTCGATCTAGCTATTCAAAGTCTGGCAAAATAACATGCTTTTAAATTTAGACATTTACGGTGTTATTTTTTTTTTTTGCTTTTTGCGAAAATGATTTTCATGAAAATATATCACTCAATAAAGGAGAACTTTAACATCACATAAMTTTTACAAGAAACATTCATAGGAAATATAACTGCCTTTTTTTAAAGAAACTAAAATTCTAACCGTCAAGCATGAGTCAATATTTCATTCGTGCTTCAAGTTTCAATTTTAGCTTTTGGTGATTTTTGGAAAACATGACTGACAATCCTCTGCATTCGATTTTAAATCGATTTTGTTTTGTCTTGTTTTCAACATATTCTTAATTTTATTCTAAATCAAAACCTCTCCTACCAAGGTTTAGGCATTTTTTTACTTATTTTTTCAATTGTTTTATATATTACTACAATGTATTCACAATTTAAAGGACATATAAAACATTTTTATTCTAATATGTAAAATAAAAGTCACTTTAAGTTTTAATTGAAATTAGTTCGGTTTTGAATTTTGTCATAAGAAAGTACCCTGCTTCGTTTAGTTCAGATTAAGGATCATCTTCAACCTTAATGTATTTTTAATAGGGATGTCCGATATCGGCCTACAGATATAATCGGTCCAATATTAGCATAAAAATGTAAACTCTGTACATATCTGTATCGTTTTTTCTTCTGATAACAAAAGCCGGATAAAGTAACGCCTGGATTTGACCAAAATGTGTTAAATGTTTGTGGTCCAGAGACATTCACCGGTGCACAATTGATGACATCATCAAACTGGATTATCTCAGGGACAACATGATCATAACTGTTGTTTGAGATGAAATGTTAAAAATAAATATGGCACTTTTTCCATAACTTCAGTGAAATGTTTTTTATTTTGTACAGAAAATGTTTACTTATGGAATGCATCCAGTGGGGTATCCCAGTAAAAGCAGGCATAATGTCCTGACAGGAGATATGTGATGTCACCTTAATATAGGTTTGTAATATTAGTTAATATCGGAATCGGAAATGAAGTGTTGAACAATATTACTCATATCGAATATCGGCAAAAAGTCACTATCGAGCATTTCTAATTTTTAACATGTACAGTATATTTTAATTTTAGTTTTAAATACAGCTAGATCTCAGGTGTTAGCCAAGTCACACTCTTTAATGAAATGTAAATGAAAATGATGTGGAAATGTTTAAAAATGTGTTATCAAATATTTTCCCACTGACAGAATGAATTTACTGAAATAAGTTACAATAAATCAAGTCAACCTTTTTAACCAACGTGGTCTGTTTTCTGTTTGTGTGGGTCTTTCATGGCTGATATTTTTCCCCACTTTTTTGTTCAGCACGGAGGATAAAATTACAKGCTTTTACTTTTACACTTTTTCCTTGAAAGACGTGAAAACTCTCGGTCTGTCACATTGTTCCTTGTTGTCTTTTGCCTTCCCCTCCTCCCTGTCTGCATTCCCTTTTTCTTGTCTTTTGTTGCTGTTGATTGTGCGATCGAACAGCACATCATGCCAAAACGTAGCCTCTGTTCCCTCTTTCATCTGCGTCGTGGACCCCGGCGGCGGCAGTCCTTAAATTCCTCAAAGATTTCAAACGGTGAAAACCGGAGGAGAGGTTGTGTGAACACGTGGGGACTGGGGGCAGAGTTGAGCATACAGAGAATTGCCCCCTTAGGGTGGCATTTTTCCCCAGCGTTTGTGCCCCTGACCTGTCAGAGCATCACCAATCTGTCAGCTCGCACCACCAGAACCCCTATTCTATCCTTGTCTGGTTTTTGCAGTCGGGGTCCCCATAATAATTCAACACAACAAAAAGCCACCTCAGCTAAGCAATTGACGCACCTATTTTTRTTTTCTTTTATGCATTTTCCTCCTGCGCGCACTCCACACCAATATACCAGTCAGCATTCCCCCCCCTGCGCCATGCTTAGGAGGAAATTCTGTGGAACCAAGACCACCAGCTGGGATAAGGGAGAACAGCAGCAGGGCTTTTAGGTGGATTTTTCACTGGCTTTTGTCGCCTTCAAACAACCACAACATTATCGAAACAATCCACTTTCTACCAGGCTCTTTTGTGTTCTGTTGTCAGTCAATCCATCTGCCTCTCAGCTTCTTTTCCTTTATGATTTCAAGAATGCGTTTCCTTTGTGATTGCATTCCAATTCACACTCAGTTCTTGTGAAAAGATCCATTTTTGCTTTCTTTTCTGGCCTTTTTCTATATATATATATATAAATAAATAAATAAAAACCAGGCCATAATTGTTTGCACCTAGAGCTATGTAGACAAGTTCACTTTTCTGTTGAACTTTAGAAATTGTTTATCCAAAGTTGTAGAGATTGAAAGGCTTTTTGACGTTCAAATATTTCAAAGGCAGTTTCTTATTTGCAGTTTATCAAACCAAGAAATCTGAACCTGACATTCGGGGTTCTTTTAACAAGTGATTCTATCATGCTTTTAGCTTGATGTAAATAAAACCTTGCACAAAAAGGTATTACTAGCACTGGAAAAAATATATAAACGGTAAATGATCTGTACTTATATTTGGYCTTTCTAGCCAACCAGGCTACTTAAAGAGCTTTACAAGACAATCTGTGCCTCATTTTCCCCTCCACATGACAACACTGTACTACATTTCTACAAAACTAATCTGAATAAATGTTTTTATAAAAATCATATCTGTGATTTAGATCACATTCATACACTGATGTGGCACATCGGAGGGAATGAGTAGAGACTTCAACTTGTGACCGCATACTGTCAGGAATCAAACCACCAACTTTTAATGGAAGATGGCCTCCTCAACCACTGAGTTACAGCTCTTTTTTTTTTTGCTAAGTGATCTATTGTTAAAAAGTAGCATAAATGTAGTTCAATCACAAGTTTATTCAGAACAACAATGGCATTCACACAAATATCCAGTTGTCTTTATCATAACTCAAATTAACGTGTAGAACTTGAAGGAARCTCTTTCTGTTGTTGCTGTGTACTTCTACACATTGAAAGTATATTAAAACAACTTTTCTATTCAAAATGACAGAAAAAAAAGATTCAGATCCAACTAAATTTCTTTTACTGTAAATCCTGTCGTCATTCTGCAATATACTACACTGCTTCTAATCATTTTTCCCCCCTATAAAGTTTATTTTTTAAGGTTGGTWATGATAATTTCTCCTCTTCTAAAAGATTGTTCAGGCTGAAAGGAAGCATCTTTTGGATGATGTTTAAGGTTTGCTTACAGAGGCTGTCAGACATTTTATCTAGTGCCATGTGAGTGCTTTGTAGCCAACAGAACCTTCATCACAATCCCTGCAAATTTGCAAATTTTGCTCAGTCTTGCAACGTTGTCCAACTCTCACAAATTCCCTTCAAAGTTGACCAATGACCTTTAACCCCCGTGTTTGTTGGAACTTCCTGGAATCCAAGTTTGCAGGGTGAAAAAGAAACATGTCATATACCTTAAAAGTCTCACTTGCCATCAATTTCTATTGCAGAAATCTGTGCTGGAAGTGAAAAGCAGCAGGGGAGGAGTTTTCTTTTTAGTAGAGAAAAGAGGCATTTGCGGGTAGGAGACAACCTGTCAAAAAACTGTTTTTTTAATAAGGAAATGTGTATCMGAGAACGGAAAGAAGTACCAGAAATCACCAGAGCCTGTAATTCATCATATTTAGCAGAACGTTATTCGTTACATTAGGACCTCAGCATCAAAACAGTTTTGTTCTGTTTATATCAGTCAGATGGTGTAAATTATAGAAATGAATTTGGTCTTGTCACGTTACAGAAAGATTAAAGCTCCAAAGCATTTTGATCACAATTTTCTGGAAAAATTCAGGCAAAATTTGCTAAATCCTGGTGCAGTTAGAACTTGTCAACTCCACCAAGGAAGCATGTTAAAACCACCCATAAAGGGCATTTGCTGATTTTGAGTTAGGAACTGTTATTTTAGTTCTTGTATTTTTGATAAAAGTGTAGGTCAGCCGGCTGCTAGTTGTTGTAGTTTGAAATGAACTTTGTAAATGAAGCCAGTGTTTGTTGTGTATGCTCTTCTCCACATTCTGCTCCATCCCTCCATCCCTCAGCAGTTTGGAGTGGTCAGGTCTATCAACCGCAGAGCCACAGCCTATCACCTGGGACTTCCAATTGCCTGCCAGTCATCAGATAAAATGGATTTCCAATTGAGTCAAGGCTCCCAAGCTGGATTCTGCAAAATGGGGAGCAGGCTGACTTCTTCTGCTCCCTTGCCTTTTCTGGCGACTCGTTGGTTATTTGTTTTTCTCGTTCTATCTCCTACAGTGATCGACTTGTGTCCCTCTTCTTTTCTCTAAAGTTCTATCATTCTGTCTTGCTGATCTACTGGTCAGAGCCACGTGAAATGAAAATAGGCTTATTATGAGAGCCCAGACCCAAACTGGTACACCATCAGCAACTTTTCATATCCAGTGGCTGCTTTAACTCAGAAGTGATAATCATTWAGACCAACTGGTCAGGAATCCATTATGTTGTAGGCAAGGGATTTTTAAGGTACTATCATAGATGAGTTTTAGAAAAAGCACACAAAACCCACCAAACTAACAGTTGCCTTTGCTTGTAATGAAATGTTTGGTATTACGTTATATTTTCCCCTAATGGTGTATTGTAATGCCCTTTTTAGAGGTGTGAAAGGGCTTCTTGCTGTGATCAGGATTGCACGTTTTGAGATTTTTTGTCAGAAACAATAATTGCAGGTTAACATCTATTGGTCGATATAGATGGTGGTGCTTTCTGGGTTACTATAGAAACAAGCTGGTGTAAAATGGTAGAAAGCCAAAAAGGATTAGAAACCACACCAGAATGACTTGCAGTTTCAAATGATTAAAGAACTTTTGTGTTACATTAAATGTTCTTAAATATCTGATTCATTAGTTAAGAATTAAAAATAAAAAGAAGAACTGGGTAAGTATACACGTCGTGGATATAATTGTCTCGTTAAAATTTTAGTCGTGCTCTAAATGCTCTGAATTGAAACACAATCTAAATGTTTTTTTTATTCATTAAATTGTTAGATAGGAAATTTTGTGTAACTTCAGAATTTAGGAAAGCAAAAATGCAGAACGTTTAAATTTAAGGCCTTTGTAATCTTGAAAGAATACATGTATTCCAACACTGTTCATGCCAGAGTCAAAACTACAAACCTAGTTTTGTAGAGCGTCAGTAAGGTTAAAATATGCTAAATAGGAAGAGTTTACTTACTCGTTGAAATGACATGTCTGTGTTTCATCTTTTGTTTGAGTCTTTGTTGTATTTGTCAGAGTTAAGTTTCCATGCTCTTGTTGCTGCGCTGTGGCTCCCGTGTTATTTGGTTTAACACATCACAGCCTGAAAACTCTTGTGAAGTAGCTGTCTAACGCAGGTCAACAGGTTGTCTTTGCTCCATTACTGAGATAATCCCTATTATTACCAAATCTGACCTTTCAACTGTGCTCAGTTAAAGGTGAAAAAGTGTGGACAAAAAAAGTCACAGTCCGTGCACTTAAGAGCATCTGAAAGGTCAGCTGGTGTTGCAGGATTGCAAATAGTCTAATTTTCTTTTCTTTTTTTTTTTGTCCTTTTGTTTTTCTCAGAATCTGCTGGTCAACCATGGATGAAGAGTGGGAGGAAAGGGTAAAAGCTATATTTGACGAAAGCTTGTCATTAGACACTAAAAGTAGCGTTTTATATGTCCTCGTTTTGATTAAGAGAGCTGATTTGCTTTTAGCATGCSTTGTTTTTGAAGAAAAAAAAGAGATGCTGTTTATCTGCGGTTTTATGTTAAAACACTGCTGATATCTGCAGGGAGGCTGTTGAAAGGGTGCACTTGGTTTATGGTCGGAGTAATTTTAATTCAGCCATATAGATCAGAGATGTAAAGATGCGTTCAGGGTCACTTCTCTGTCTGCCAAATATATGACTCAGTACACGTCCAAGCCTCTCTGTGGCTTTTGAAGAGATAAAAAAAAAATTCTGATGTGTGCTGAATGGAGTTCAAAGAAATTACATTTTGATCTCAGTCTAAAAGAGCTGGTTGCATTTTTATTTATTTTGTTTTATAGTTGTGTATTATTTCAGAAACACAGGAACAAGTTCAGGTAATCCTGGCTGTGACTTATATGCACCAGACGTGTGATTGTGTGTGTGGTTTTATTAAAACATTAATATCCTGCCATTCATGTGTTCTTACTTCTTCCTTTCACACCTATAGAAATATTTCATGTGTGCATTTCTGACTGTTTCTCACTTAAAAAGGTCAAGCATGTACAGAATACTTTCAATGTCAATTTGTTTATATAGCATTTATATAGCACTCTGGTCAACATGAGTTGACCAGAGTGCTTCACAATTCAGCCAAGTAAATGAATAAAACAAAGCAACAMGAAAATGGTCAAAAATAATTAAGATCACTTTAGAAAAAAAATACAGCATTAAAACATTGGCTTTAAAAGAGTCTCAAACTCTACCAGAATGAATGGCCAAGGAGTAAAGCTAAGTTTTAAGTATATATTTAAAACTCTCAACAGTCTCAGCAGTCCGGATGCAAAAAGGTAAGCATTTCCAAAGGTTTGGGGGMMGAAACTGCAAAAACCTGATCACCTCTCAATTTTAGCCTCAATCTGAACATCTAAGAGAAGCTGGGTGGATGACCGAAGCGCTCTAAATGAAGTATGGATGTCAATGCAATCACGCAGGTAAGATGGGGCCAGACCTTTTTAAAGCTTTAAAAGTAAACAATAAAATCTTAAAATCTATTCTAAAGCGAACAGGAATCCAACGGAGAGAAGCCAGAACTGGGGATTTGTGTTTGTGTTTTTAGTACAATTCACAATTTGTAAATGACGCAGAGATGATATCTGTAAACCAACATACAAAGCATTACAATAATCCAAACGAGATGTAATAAGAGCATGAGTCACTTTTTTAAGGTCTTTGGCTGGGAAGTATGACTTCACCTGGGCAGTAAATCTTAGTTGGAAAAAAACGATTTCACAACTGAGTTTATCTGTCGTCCAATTTGAAGTCATCGGAAATGACAAATTTCTGACAGCAGAGCAGGTAAATGAAGCCAGAGGACCAAGATTGTCAAGAGAAATACCTTTACCAAAGCTGATGACTTCTGTCTTACTTTCGTTTAGATTCAGGAAATTCAGTTTCAGACAGATTTTTATGTCATTCAGACAGCTCAGGAGTGATTGGAGTGAATGAACCAAGTCTGGCTTAATGGACAGAAAAACCTGAATGTCATCAGCAAAACAAYAGAAAGGAATCTTATATTTACTAAAAAATGGACCCCTGAGGGCACATGTAAAGATTAAAAAGCAGAGGGCCTAGAATAGASCCTTGAGGGACCCCACAAGTCAGAGGAGMTGTAGAAGAGGATCGTTCTCCTAAATGAAAAGTRAAACTCCTATTTGTTAGGTTAGGTAAGATCTAATCCCGCAYAAAACTGTGCCTTTGATWCCAACCAGCTGCTCCAGTCTTAAGAAATTATTTCTAAAATATTGTCCAATTCCTTCCAGGACCCAMTGAAGGTTACTCTGATTTCCACCACTAAAATAACACACTATCTTTTTCATTTCACTTGGAGGAAAGGGAAAAGATAAACAGACCACAAAATACTTAAGAATGACTTCATGCTGCTGCAYTGAGTGAGAAGGAAGGAAAGAAAGAGTTAATTAGGGTATCAAGTGGCTGTCCTGTGATGCTTGACCAGTCATTGTTTCTACAGTTGTCATCAGGCCAGCTAACAYTTAAATATCATTTATTTGTACTATGAGATGTACAAACATGTTTCTTATCTTGGAAAGGCAGAAAACTCAAAGCTTTTTCCTTTAGAATCTGTAAAACAAAGTTTTATCTGTTGAGCATTATGAGAAAGTCTTTTCATAAACATTGAACAAAAATACCCCAACTGGACTGATAACTTGAAGGAACTGTAATACCTGTCAATGTTTTAATAAACATGAAAAAAATGAATAAAAATTGTTTGTTTAATTATTGTAAAGACCTCAAACTAAAGTAGGGAACATAATTTAGAATTAAGTGCACTGCTTTGAGGCTATGTTTGACAGTATAGCTGCATTTCCATTGCAAATGTGCGCAAAACTTTGTTGATATTCTGTTAATGTCGAAAAACTGAGTTTCGCAATTGCGGTGTTTCCATTAAGTAAGAAATGCTATTAAAGTCACACGTGAAAATGCTTGTTCTAGCGATAAGTCATTACAAACATGGCGGCAATGGATGTAAACACATRGCATATTGCTACCACGACACTAGCGCTCATCAGAGGAGACGTCGGCGTCTTATTGAGGCTTTCCAGAGACAAGCCTCTTAATATTTGGGAGCGGCTACGTATGCTGTGTTTTTGGGAAATTGTAGTCGGTGAGTTTACTTCTTTATTTTACTACTTCTATGATATTACTACTACTTCTACTTCCTGTTATCTTCGTCATCGTCTTTTTTGCCAGTAGAAACAGCCGGTTGTTGATCACGTGACTCCCGTGATGCGAAAAAAGTGTTTCCATTGCAGTTTTGCGAAAAAAACATCGATTTCAATACGGCCGAAATGCCACCTCATCCTAGCGTAAAAACATTTTGTCGAAAAACGTATTTTTTTCGAAATTGATGTGTTTCCATTGAGCAAGTTTGTTTTCGAAATTCTAATTTGCGCATTTCCATGGTCAATGGAAACGCAGCTAGTGTCTAACAGTAGATTGTAAACCAGAAGTCTTCGAAAGGAACAGACAAGCACCACAGAGTTAGTTTCTAAATTAAAGATTCAGTTTCAACATTTCTTTTAAAACATCTGAGTTCTCGACTTCAGCTGACGCGGAATTTAAAAAAAAAGCAATAATTAGAATGACTTTGTCCTTCGCTCTGACCAGAAAATTTAATCAAGAAATATTTTCTAACAAAAAGGTTTCAAATACAATCACTGCCCTCTAAAAAAAAAAGCTAAATTTCTCCAGAGGAAGAAWGAGTTTTGATGAGAGGAGGCAGGATGAAGTGATTAGCAGCAGCCATGTGATTCCTGGAGCTGGAGATGTCCACTTTGAGCAACAATAAGATGCACCCAGGTGCGCAATAATGTACTTGATTGACTTAATGTAACAAGTTAGGCTCAAGTGGCTACATTTTCTCTGCTCTGGGTAATTTTCTTTCTTGAGTCGTAGCTTTAAAATCTGCAGTGAAGCTGTGGTAATTGGCTTGGAGCTGAGAGTTCGACTGACAGYGCTCTGCTGCAATGCACCTCACACACACACATTCATTTGGGCATTTTGCGGCCAATCTTAATAAAAGAAACGCGGCGGAGGTGGAGGAGGGAGAGCGGCGGCGGCGATGGTGGTGGGGTGGGGGATGCGGTCACGCAGATGTTGCTACGGTAACAGCGGTGAGCTCAGGCTGGGAGCCGGTTCTGAAAAGAGGAGCAAGGAAGACGACAGTCGACGCATTCAAATGYGTCCTCGCTCTCTCCCTGTTGATCCCATGTCATACCCAATTACCACTGCAGCTCCACGAGGGGGGGTGGGGGCTGCACCCAGAGAATACAGACAAGAAAGAGGAGAATTCAGGTGCAGGCCTGAAGCTTTCAGAGAGATGCTGCACGTGCGTGTGTGTGTGCGTGCGCGCGTGTGTGTGTGTGTGTGTGTATGTGTGTAAACACCCACGCCTGTCATTACTTGTTTAACTAGGCAAAGGTTGTGGCAGAAATCTCTCTATCTGCGGCTTCAAGAGAACCTGTGGAARATTGAAGGTTTTAAATTCACAAATAAAAATTTGACTAACTTGCCACACAGACGGCTTTAAACGACTGGACCAAACAAATGGAACCTGAGAACATAAAATCAACATGATACTAAAGTCAGACAGAGGTAGACTGAGATCATTTACAAAATTGAGGCAAGTCT
>NW_013952530.1:598257-601691 GCF_001266775.1 Austrofundulus limnaeus | reverse complement strand
GATTGAGCTCAATCCGAATAAGTTTTATTCCAAATGAGAGGGATGGGTTATGCCGATTGATAATCGGAGTGACGTACATGTAAACACTTAATCGGATCATCTTATTCTGACTGTAGAAAACTGACCTGAGTGCGCATGTCGTCTGACTTTATCCAACCGGTTCTGCTCTTTAGAGGAGGCGGGGCAGCAGCGCTGTAGTTTTCAGCTGCGCTGCGCCGCGCAGAACTTTCGCTGTCTTAACAGATGAAAAAGGAGACAAACAGCAGACATTGCTTCGCAAAAAAACAAAACACGTATTGCTTCATCTGCAGCTCAACCGAGGAGTCACGACGTCTCTACCGTTATTAAAAGCTGACACGAGTCCGTCTTGAGCGCACAGAAGAGCTTTGTTTACGTTTGTAACACCGAAGTAGAGCTGAAAGTTTACAACACTGCGCATGTCCGGACGTAAACACTTGTCATGATCGGATTGTGTCCATGTAAACAGTACATTCGGATTATTTAATTCTAATACATTTCAGTCCAATAAAAAAAATTTGTGCATGTAAACATAGTTAGTGTTTCGTCATGGTATTGGTTTGTGACAGCATGCCCCCTCTACTGTTCATGAAAAATGACGAACACTTTAGATATTTAGGGATTTATCTTTACTGTAACTTCAGATGACTTTCTCCCCCTGCTTTAAATGATAATAATGGTAAAAAAGAGMAAACTTTAGATTAGCGCCTCTCAGTTTTAAAATTAGAAAGCGCAAATCCGCATTCTGCTAGAGAAAATTAGTAAAAGCCCTAAAGCGCAGATGAGGAATTTAGGTCCGCAATTAGCACATTTGCGTTTTATGGGACTAGTGCTCGCCACTGCTGAAATTATACCTGATTCATCGTCTCCTGCTTAGCAGCTCTGCAGTAATTTATGTCTGATTGAGCTCTGCTGCCAGCATGTAGTGGGTCAGAACACGCAGAGCACCTCGTCTCCTTTGGGTTGCAGCACACAKTTACCGATGCCGCTCCAAAATTAAAATATCGTCGCGAAACCACCATTAAATTTTGACATTTGAAATGTTATTGCAGTTGTACTAACAGTACAAATGTGCACAGAACCGCAGCACACAGGAGTTCTTTGGGGTTCCTTTTCTGGGTCTGTGCGCTCAGTCCCGGCCCCCGTCCTTCCTGTCCAATAGGAGCAATGATCGTCACCCTCGTGGCTTTGTTTACAAGTTATAGTTTGTTTGCAAAAAAAAGAAAAGCAGAATGTGAATGCAAACTGCACCAAACAAAGAAAATAAAGTCCAATTTTGGTCCAGACCAAACAAGTGGACAAAGGACTTTCATGTGAATACACCCTAAAATGTCTCAAACATTTACCAGACTTCTTAAATTTGTAGTCAAAGAAAATTATAATATTAGGAGAATAAAGTTGTAATATTGCGAGCGTAAGGTTGTGTTATTACAATATAGTTGCAACATTACAAAGGCACACCTGTGCAGTAATCATGCTGTCTAATCAGCGTCTTGATATGCCACACCTGCGAGGTAAGGAGAAGTTCTCACTATCAAAGATTCAGACAGATTTGTGAATAATRTTTGGAAGAAATTTTTTCTGTGTGTTTATAAAATGTTTTAGATCTCTGAGTTCAGCTCCATAAATGGGAGCAAAAACAAAAGTGTTGCGTTTATATTTCCGTTCAGTGTAAATACTGTTCAGCGCTGCTTCAGTTCAGAAAATCAAAACTGCTGTATATGCATTTAGACAGTGTGTTAGTGGTGCAGATTTGTAGTGGATTATAGACCACACAGCAGTTCGAGTAGAGAGYGCAGCTTTGGTATCACCTCTTCCTGCACATGCAGTGAGCAGACTCTGAAATATTGATTATTTAGACTTTATCTGAGTAATTCATTTAAAGCTGAACTACAGAAACAACACATTGTTTCTTATTTAGAAAACACYGTTTACCATGCTTTACTGGAATACATGTTTTGGTACCACATTATAATAACTTATTTAACCTTTTGTAGTCATTAATAAAGGGTTYGATAACCTTGAAAACATCAATTATTAAGAATGAGTCATTTATTAGGCTATAAATTAACATATTTATTAATGCTTTACCCTTTACAAAGTGTTACCCATGTTTTAAAATAAGCATTTCTACWTGCACAGGTTTGTTTTTACATCCCTGTGGGAACCATAGATTGACTTCCAATCAGTATTTTTAAAGCCTAACCCTGACCATTTATGCCAAAATTAACCTCAAAGGCATTTTTTAATATGAAAAGGACTGAGAAGTATTACGACCTGACCACCAACCCTAACCCTAACCTCACAGGTTAGGGTTAGGGTTGTAACGCATTCACACCTTAGTCTTAAACGTAACCCCCGACCCACCAACAGTGTGTCCCCTTAAGGGGACTAGACTAAAGGGGACTAGACTAAAGGCCGCCATATACTCAGGCGTACTTCGCTCCACACGGACTCTACGTGGACCCGAGGTGGATGTCCGCCTGACTGGTCCGCGCAGAGATCAATTTTTTACGTCCGCGGTGCGCACTGGCGAGTTTGGTTTTGGATGCGACGCCAAGCAGATAAAGTTGAGAATCTGTGTCATTTGTGGATGAAATGGAGTCAAAATTTGAAGAATGTTTCATAGAGGAGATTAGAAAACATAGGCTGTGTCCAAAAYGGCAGGCCGGGTCCTCCGAAGGCCGAATTCGTCGGCTGCATACGTCACAGCGCCGCGACAAAGGCCATCCAAAACCGAAGACTCCTCCGATGCGGCCGACAAATACGTCCTTCCTTTTCCTTGATTTGAAGGACAGGTCTGATGGATCCTTCCCGGCCCAGCATATCCCATAATGCTTTGCAGCCCGACGAGATATTTTTAAGCTAGTAATGGCGGACGAAGCGAGACAAAAGAATACTTTTTTTTTTTAAATATGGCGATGTAAAAATTAATTTTTTAGCGGTTGTAATTCTAATACTTTTATCATTTGTATAGACGTGTTTGTAAATATTATTTTTGTCATAAAAAACACGAAGTAAACATGCACCTACAGTGGGTCAATTAGTTATTCAAATGTTACCTTTTAAGTTAATTTTATAGTTTTGTGTTATTAATAATGCTAATATATTGATATTTTTCTAGTTTTGATTTAAGTTTGCTTGTTTAGCGTCGTCACAGTTGCTAGGTGACATGACGTAAGAACGGGACGCTAGGCCGTTCAAATTCACAGCCTCTTTTTTTACGGTCTTCCCAGTCTACCAAGGACCCGGCCCACCTCGATCGGGTAGTCTGGGTCCTCCGGAGGACCCGGCCTGTCGTTTTGGACACAGCCTTAATGACACGTCAATGAAGGAATATAAGAACTTTCAGCGAGCAACAAATTTGTGGGAGGAAATAGCTCAGATCCTGGGTAAGATAGTTCTTTTCTTTTTTT
>NW_013952530.1:593775-597184 GCF_001266775.1 Austrofundulus limnaeus | reverse complement strand
ACACACACACACACACACACACACACACACACACACACACATGCAAACTCACACAGAGTCATGTGCACCTATCACCAGGGAAATCAATGAGTGTTTCTTCTCTCTCCCCCACATCAGATTATCAGAAACATTGACATCTATTAGTCCAACACTCCATCTGTTTAGCACTTCAGTTTCAATCSGTGTGTGCGTGTTTTGTAAAGGCCTTCCTGACTACATTGCTCTTCCAATAACACCCCCCCACCCCACACACACACACACGCCCTCCACCTTTAATGCCATTAAAAGGAGGAGAAAATATGATTGTGGGGATAAGAGGACAGTGGCAAAATGGGGCTAGAAAGAGAACAGTCTGCTTAACTTCAGCCAGCACTCGGAGCAGGCACACATTCAGGCAGAAAATGATTTAATCCCTCTGTAGTAGCCCGGATTAATCCTCTGATTTCTCACTGCCTTCCTCTTCTGTCTGAGCCTTGCTGTCATTTTCTTTTCCCTCTCATCCCTCTCTTATCCCCACTTTTTTCTCTTTCTTTAGTTCATCCATTGCTGAATGGCTTAATGTTGTTAAATGTGGTGACTTCCCTTTTATCTGCCCATTGTCATTATTCTCTCTTAGGGACAAAGGATTCCTATACTGAAGCTTCCACATAATCAAATAATTCAGACGTTACTGTGTGCTTGCTGAGTGTAACTGAGGCCACCATAGTTCTATCAGCCTGGTATTCAGCACATACCACATCTCCAAATAATCTTAGCTTATTTTATAATACAGTCATCATTCTTTAGGTTAAACTAGATTTGTTTCAAATATTAAGGCTAGAAAGGTTTCAACATTTCCTAAACCTAAAATCTAAACCTCGTAATTTGCCCAGCCTTCATTTTATAGAATTGCTGCATGATTGTCGAAAGGAAAACAACTTATGTTCAGCACTGGTTTAAGCAACATATGCAAACCCAGTTCGTCATATCATACACAAATGCTGGTTAAAGCTCTATCATGCAAATAAGAAGCCAAACAACATATTAAATGCTGCCTGTACCAATGTTTTTGAAATGTCGCTGCTATTAAATTAAATATGCTTTTTATGGTAAATTTTCCTTTAAATGTTTTTTTAATAATTGCACTCTTAGTTTACATTTCATACTACGTCCCAAGATATGTTGTAAATATGAAAACCTGTAGTTATTTCACTGTCTGTTGGTGAAACTGCACCATATTGGATCCCTAGACCCTGCAGCAGATCTGAAGGACAGCAGAGAAGATCAAAGTATCTTCATTTCCTCCATCATGGATATTTACATCATATCCTGCTCATGCAAAGTGATCAGTACTGCAGATGACCCCGCAAACGCCTCGCGCATACCCTTCACCATCCTGCCATCTGGAAAAAAAAAGGAACTGAAGCAGTGAAGTCCTCAGAACCAAACTAGGGAAAGTTTTCTCCTCCAGGCAGTCAGACTGATTTATGCTAACATATCAGTCAACTCAAACTTATTTAATTTTAGCCCCTCTGCAGTGTTACCAGAATTTTGATTTTGTCTTAAAAAGAAAAAAATCAACAAGAAACATTTAGTTCAGTCTGCCCTTTTAACCTCAAAAGCAAACAAGGGAATAATTAACTCGTAAAACCATGTTAATAAGAAAAGCCACACTTTTTTAAATAAGGTATTTTATCACCTGTGATTTAACCAGTGACTTGAAGGTGTCTTTTTTTTTTCTTGAACCAAGCTCTAAACCCATGCTTCATATAGTATTTTTCAGTTTTAAGTATATTTCAGGGCTATTCAGCTGGCGGCCCGCAGGCCACATCTGGCCCACCAGTGACCAAAGTTCGGCTCGCCAATTTGTTCCTATAACTCTTGAGCCCAAACCCCCGGTTTTCTACTTTAATTGCTAAAAGTTAGACATGTTTGGTATCTACAGAAAAGTCAGAATCWTGGCTAGAAGCTGGCACACCCAAGCCAGTTAAAATTACAAGCAGTTGAAGATAAAACTATGAAAGTGAAAAAAAAATAGGTTTAAAATTTTGGCAAGTTGGAGATGTCAAAATATTTGTGTCTAATAGGAGGCATAATGTGTTATTTTTGTTTTTGATATTGTTTAATTATCATTACTTTTATAGGGTTCTGTATGATGTATTCATGATGCAGCAAAATAAACTATTTAACAGATCTTTGTAATACTTGGTTTATTAATATAATAATTTTAATTGCTGGATGTTTGGCCCCTCAGCTGTTGACCCGCAGTAACTGTGGCCCCCGGAGCAGTTAAGTTAAATAGCCCTGGTGTATTTTCATTAGGGCTGGTTATCACCTGGGAATACAATGTGATTTTTGATACAGTGCAGTTCGATTCAATACCAATACGTATTACTTTATGCTTATTGCTCAATGCCAGTGATTCAACTGAACCAGCAAAATATTATAAAATAATATGTAGTTATTATTATAAAAACCGAAATGTGTCCAAACGTCTACATTTAAAAACAATACTGCTTCCAGAATACTGCTGGCCATTTCAGTTACTCATCAATCTTATTGTCCCCTGTCGCCGGGGCGGGGGGCATAATGCTCCCTGTCCATATCTGTCCTTGACGGGGGACATCAGCGACTGTTTGCATTGAGTTCTCTCCTGTTTGCAACTTGCTGTTTGGTCATTTTTTGGTGTACCGGTGTGGATGGAGGCATTTCTAGAAAAAGTCACCTGTTCTGAAACGCATACACTTGAACTAAATTACAGGAATCTTGGCTTAGATGGACTAAAGGTTCCTCGCGCGTCTCGTGCTTTGTGTCAAACGCGTTCCTGCTGGATCAACAGAAGACGTGTGTCCACGTGAGGACTTCTCACATTCTGCGGAGACTTTATCAGACTGAGCCAAATAGGTGTTATTTCTTTCTGCTCTGCAGATATTTGTTCTGATGCTTTATGATGCTTGCAATAATATGTTTTGAGGCAACACCAGCAGCGCAGATCATTTGTTTGGTCCCCATTAAAAAGACAAACAAATGCTCCGTGTCAAGAACGAGCCGGGGTTTTCATCACGGTGTGTCCTGGCCCACCAGGCACAACAAAATCCCTGCCTTGTGTAATGTTTCTGTCAGAGAGGCTCATACTGTGGAGCTGTGACCCGGCATGCACTGGGGACAGCTGATCACAGCTGCATGCACTGGATTCTGCTTTCTCCTAGAGATGTTCGGACATGGTCCAATAATTCTGCTGGAACTCGGGGCTGGCTGGACTCTCCGAGGTGCAAGAAAATAATAACATTGCTGTAATGCTCAGAGAGATGTTAATGAATAAAACACTGCATTATTATTAAACCTCTGTACACTTATTATAGTTTATTTTATGTTTTCTTAACCAATCATTCATGTTATAAAACGTATATACATATATATATATATATAT
>NW_013952530.1:587937-592996 GCF_001266775.1 Austrofundulus limnaeus | reverse complement strand
TAGCCTCTACAATGCTAACACCAGCTTATCCATGCTAGTCACTAGCCTCTACAATGCTAACACCAGCTAATCCATGCTAGTCACTTGCCTCTGGCTGTGTCCAAAACGGCAGGCCAGGTCCTCCGAATGCTGAATTCGTCGGCCGCATACATCATAGCACCGCGACGAAGGCCGTCCAAAACCGAAGACTCCTCCGATGCGGCCGACAAATACGTCCTTCCTTTTCCTCAATTTGAAGGACTGGTCTGATGGATCCTTCCCGGCCCAGTGTTTCCCATAATGCATTGCGACCCGACCGGAGATTTTTTAAAGCTAGTAATGGCGGATGAAGCGAGGCAAAAGAATACGTTTTAAATAAAAATATGGCAAAATAAAAATTAAAATTTTTAGCGGTTGTAATTCTAATACTTTTATCATTTGTATAGATGTGTTTTTAAATATTATTTTTGTCATAAAAACACGTGAAATAAACATGCACCTACAGCGGGTCAATTAGTTCTTTAAATGTTACCTTTAAGTTAATTTTATTCTTTTATGATATTAATAATGCTAATATATCGATATTTTTCCAATTTTGATCTATTTTTGCTTCTGTTTAACATCGTCATGGTTGCTAGGTGACATGACGTACGCCGGAGTGGAGGGGAGGCTAGACCGTCCAAATTCACAGCCTCTTTTTTTCTGGTCTTACCGGTCTACCAAGGACACGGCCCACCTCAACAGGGTAGTCTGGGTCCTCTGGAGGAACCGGCCTGTCGTTTTGGACACATGGCACATCCCCAGCAATCGGCGGTTGTAGGATTAGGTTGTACAAGGGTTCATACACCACTAGTTGGCAATGTTGTGCATGTATTTTACATGAATTATTGCCAGCTAGTAAGTGTCAAAATGAACTTGCGCTTTAAAATTAGCTTCTGCTGGTTTTTCTATGGCATAAGCGGTTTTGAATTTGCGGACCTAAATATTTTCATAAGCACTTTAGAAATTGCGGAGCTAATTTTTGGATTAACTCTGCCCACCACTGGATCTGTGGTACTGAATCTRCTGAATGCATTGATTTCACCAGGTGTTGAGTAAAATCTTTGGACTAACTAGAACTGTTGAAAACCTCACGAGTTCCTTTAGTCGACGCTTGCACAATTTTAGAAGGGAAGTTGTTTGTTGAAGGGGAGCTGTAGGTTCTGTAATGGTGAAACACAAGGTTATGGTTTGAAGTCTGCAGTTTTAATGATGTTACCTTTGATCCTAAAAGGTGCCTTTTTTCCTTTTAATGAGAGCTCTAATAAATGAGTACATGCCCAAATCTCAGAAGTGACTCTGGCTGTGTGACTTTACATCGCCTTCTCCCTATTATTCGACCAGACCGATTAAGGGCTGTTTTAATATCCATTCCTGGCGTTTATTAAGCTTCACAAGGTGCCAAGGTGGTGATAGTGGGGAAATGATAGGATTTCTGTTGCTAACAGCAACTGGACAGAGGAATTAAAGCAGCTTTGACCAGAACCTAACTCTTTTTTTTAAGTTATATTTCTTACAGTAAAATTTTATCTTGCATTTCATAAACCATGTTACCCTGTATTATGATGCACTCATATTACATCTGTTCATTATTTGTACACACAACAGCCGTGTCTCAATTCATGGGTTGCAGCCAGCGTAGACCGCGGCCGACGTTGATCACCGTCTACGTGGGCCGTAGGCCGCTCGTGTCGGCTGCATATACGGCTGTGAAATAAGATGGTCTGGTCTACAGAAGACGTATGTTTGCGTGACTATGCACTGCCTCATGGTGATACTTTTTTATWKCACATCACTTAAGTTGTTTTTTCAAGATATACCTTCACCAAATTCAGTTTTAATAGAAAAACGTTACAAGTAAATGAATAAAAAGCATTAATAATTTAGGTTTAGCTCCAGTATCAGTACTTGTAACTGTGTTTTATTTAACATCTCATTGCAACAAAACTTTCTTCAGCTAAGTTGCTTAACTTAAAATCTTCAGTCCGTGATAAATGTTATAAACTCTGTCATAAAAAAACCTTTGTCATAAAAAAAAACTTTAGTCTTTGTTTTTCTAACTTGTTGACGGCAAAATGAATTCTGGGATACAGTTAGCGGTGTAGGATACTCAGATGCAGCCTACATTTTCAGGGTTCTACCGGCTGCCCRAGTAGGCGSCWAGAATTGGGACAGCCTACGGCGCGGGACAGTGACGTAAGCGGCCGACAACTGCGCCCTACGTCGGCTGCAACCCACGAAWTGAGACACAGCCAGTATGTAACAAGTTCAGTATAGTATCCTACAGGTTGCATTCAGAGGGAGGGAGGGACTCAGAGTAGAGCCGCTGCTCCTCCACGTCGAGAGGAGCCAGTTGAGGTGGTTCATCTGGTTAGGATGCCTCCTGGGCGCCTCCTGGTGAGGTGTTCTGGGCACGTCCCACTGGGAGGAGACCCAGAGGAAGACCCAGGACACGCTGGAGGGACTATGTTTCTCAGCTGGAACACCTTGGGATTCCCCCAGAGGAGCTGGTCCAAGTGGCTGGGGAGAGGGAAGTCTGGGTCTCTCTGCTTAGGCTGCTGCTCCCGTGACCCGACCCCGAATAAGTGGAAGAAAACGGACGGAGGTTGCATTCATGAATAGATTTGGTGTCTTTTAAAAAATCTAATTGTTGAATTAAATCATCATTAAAACAACCAACTATACATTGCCACAGTTTTGTTTAGTTTCACGTCTCTTTTAGCTCCTACTGTATGTGAAGTGAACACGCTCGTTAAAAGGACATCAAAAGGAGGTTGATCATAATGCCTCATTTTTTGATGCTGTCGTTTTTAAACATTTCAATAGGAATTAAAAACGTACTTCTCTGTTTTGCAGATTACAGTCAAATAAGAAAAGGGAYAGAAAAACACACTGTTTACCCGCACTCAAATAAAAATCTAAAAAAATCAATTTTTAACCACAAAGCCGGGCTAAAACAACTATTTATTTGCTAGCAGCCAGTCTTGCATTCCCTCAAACTGCCTTCTGGACATGTCATTATTTACCCAATTATAACACAACACTGCATTTTTTATATGTTTCCATTCACATGTTGGAACCAAGCTATGTTTAATGATGTATGRCAGAGGATCCGGTTTGCCTCTCCCTATGGTCTCTTGGTCCCTTGATTGGGGAGAGAAGCACCCGACACAACACTGAATAAGAAAACAATATTTATTTTTCAGTCAATTTCWACTTTATCCCAGCTGTGATGGCTGGTATTGATTTCACTGTACCTGTCCTTGCGTGTGCCATTATGGCAAAATGTGTCCTATAGGCACCAATCTTTGCAGGAGCTCCAACAAAACTAGTTTTATTGTGAGTCCTTTACCAGAAGTTGTTGTGCCTGCGTGAATATTGTGGCACAACTGCACATCCAGACACTAATTTAGTCATTTAGCTGATTTCACGGTAAAATCTCTGTCTGTCTTTGAGTTAATAAGTTAATGTCCATGCCAAGAGGACATCATTAGTAGTTGTTTCACAGTAAAACAGATTTTTTTGACATCTTTCTGTTACTCTACAAACTTTAGCGGTGCGGTAGATGAAGTGACTAATGCACTGAGCGCCTACAACAAATGTGTTCAAGGTTCTGTACATTTGGAAGCACCCGCCTCCTTAGCTTTTCTGTTTTTGTTTTTTATTTCTCACAGCTTTTCCACTTTTCCTTTAAGCCTCAGTGTTTTTTTTATTTTATTTATTTTGACCAGATAAAAGAAGAGAAAGATACTTGATCACTCAACGCGTGTTTGGAGTTTTGCGACCAAACGGTTTGTTTGAGATGATCTGTYTTATTGTTCGGTTTGAGCACCAGGATGTAGTTTTGTAACATTGGATTAGTGGTTTACTTCCACTGGTAAATATRATTACAGGATTTTAGTTGCACCTTGCATTTTTCTTGCCTTTATCTTGTTTTGTTTTAAAGGGGCAATATCATGTTRTATATTACATATTATATCATGTTATGATGTTATCCTCTCATCAACAACATACAGAGTCTTGCATTGATTCATTCATGCATGTTTGTGAAATCCTAGTGTCCTGAGGCAGCAAGGCAGAGGAGCAAAAACAACAGGTTGGGCCTAGAACTACCATTTGGGACCAGAGCCACCTTTTGGGCTGTGTCCCCG
This sequence comes from Austrofundulus limnaeus, assembly GCF_001266775.1. Lineage (NCBI taxonomy): Eukaryota > Metazoa > Chordata > Actinopteri > Cyprinodontiformes > Rivulidae > Austrofundulus > Austrofundulus limnaeus. The sequence continues at coordinate 588,827 of NW_013952530.1, read as the reverse complement.
AACCGAGCTTCCTCAACACAGAGACCCCACCCTGTGAAACTGCATGTAACAGCTTCTTATTTCAGTCCTTTTTGGATTAAACACCCTTGTCACCTGCCCAGGTAAGCTGAAAAACAACTCACGTTGTTTTGTTCACATGTTGTTTGGTTAATGTGTTTAGATTTGTAACTTATTACGATCCYATGTGTGTGTGGATGATCTTAGCTGTCCTCTCTGTAATTGTTCCGGTTCTTAAGAAAACATACTTTCCAGTCTTATATCCGGTCCAAAACTGATMTTGTATAATGTTTCTGCTTTCTAAATTATCATCACAACAAAGCATGCTACGACGCTCCAGCTTGTAAACAAGAGAGAAGCGGCTATGGTGACATGCTGAACTGTGCGTGACGGGATCAGAAGGAGGTTCTTAAAGAGACAGAGGCCAATTTCAAGGTGTTTAGAAATGGAAATTAACGAGAAGTCAAGTTTATTTTTGATTTAAACATAAAAACAGCATTTCAATAACAATTGAAGGTGATATAAGCTGCGTTTTCATGGCAAATGTGCACAAAACTTTGTCGATATTCCGTTAGTGTCGAAAAACACAGTTTCGCAACTGCGGCGTTTCCATTAAGAAACGCAATTAAAGTCACGCGTGAACATGTTTGTTCTCGCGATAAGTCATCTACATGGCGGCAATGGATGTAAACACATAGCATATTTGCTACCACGACACTAACGCTCATCATCAGAGGAGACGTTGGTGTTTTATCGAGGCTTTCGAGCGACGAGTCGCTACCTGGGAGCGGCTAGGCATGCAGCGTTTTTGGGAAATTGTTGTCGGTGAGTTTACTACTTTGGTGATTTTACTACTACTTCTACTTAATAATAATAATAATAATAATAATAAT
>NW_013952530.1:584452-587816 GCF_001266775.1 Austrofundulus limnaeus | reverse complement strand
GTAAGCTACATTGTAGCCACAGCTGCCCTGGGGCAGACTGACAGAGGCGGGGCTGGGAGAAGTGTCTTGCCCAAGGACACAACGACTGAAACGGCTGGACTGGGGATCGAACCGGCGACCTTCCGGTTCCAGGACGACTCCCCTAACCACTCCACCACGGCTGCCCAAAACTTCCAGTTGTCATGCCAGTTCAACTTCCTGTTATCTTCTTCGTTGTCGTCTTTTTCGCCAGTAGAAACAGCCGGTTGTTGATCACGTGACTCCCGTGATGTGAAAAAAGTTTTTCCATCGCAGTTTTGTGAAAAACACCAATTTCGACACGGCCGAAAAACCACCTCATCCTAGCACAGAAACATTCTGTCAAAAAACGTTTTTTTTTTTTTAATTGACGTGTTTCCGTTGAGCAAATTTATTTTCGACATTCTAATTTGCGCATTTTCATGGTCAATGGGAAACGCAGCTATAGATACTTTATTATGTTATAGAATTTAAATATAAGCCTGAGGAACACATAATATTGCCCCTTTAATTTTTGTTTTGGGGTTCTTTTCATACCAGTTGTTTTTGTCCATCTTTGATTTCCGCTTCACATCTTTGCATTTMACAAAAGTTTCCTATTTCATTTTATCCACCCATTTCTGGAACCACATTTGCATTTGAGTCCCCCCYGCCATCACGATTCGGCGGTCCTGTTGTCTTCAGATGGAATGTGTGAAGGCACGTGCCTGCATGTCTTTTTTTCTAAATGCTGCTGTTTTTCCACAGAATAACTGATTTCATTTCCATAAAGTAAAACTCATATTMTACTCCCAATTTGCCATTTTTCTCAGAATAAATTCATACAAATTGTAAACTATTAGCAGAAAGTACATGTGACAAAGGCTCCTGCGGTTTTAGGTACAAAGATGTTTCCAGGAGATCACATAGAAGTTTGTCAGAAATCTGTATTCAGGTTTTATTGTGATGAAAAGCCAACACATGCACACACACACACACACACACACATCCAGCGCTGTAGGTACGGATAAATTTTTCATCTTTTCGCCTTTAATCTTTTCAAACAGTTAATCATGTTCGGCTGTGCTTTGTTAAAGTCCTATTTCAGACAAATATGCTGTATTAAATTTCTGGCTTAAGCAGCCCTCTGGGAAGAATGGCTGTGTAATTTCCACTCTGGCCTTCTAAATTTGTGTGGGCCGACTTAATTGGAGTTAAGTCTTATCAAAACCTTGTAGTATTTTTCTAGCTTAACTAGAAGTTGCCATGGCAACGTGCCAGTAGGTAACAAAGGTTGAAAACACAATTGCAGAAAAGAGAAAACATCTTTCAAGCTGAAGACGGAAGACTGACTTTTAAAACTTATTAATGAGCATCAGTTATTTTTTTCATGCTTTGGGCTGTAAACGAATGTATGAACTGGAATTCAGACAATCTGCATTAAAATATATGTATAAAAAAACAGCTGATTTATTCTAGAGTTATACAAACACATTGTTCACAGTTAGACCTTACAAACATCTGTTCAAAGCTGTGAACACACAACTGACAGAAATCAGTCTGCAACATATTTCTCCCTTAAAAAAAACAACCAAATACTCTGTAAAACATAGAGAAATGCAAGTTATTTATGCCAGAGAACGTTATTGAATTAGCAGGAAAGAAAAGTGCTGAAATTTTGACTTGAAAAGTCAAACTTAATCAAATCTTCTGGTGAAGAACTTTAAAGAAAACCAAAAACATGAAATGTTTTTATGACATGAGTTTGGATTATAATGTCAAATTCTTATAAATGAAAGCCTTTGTTTTTTTGTCCAGTGCTGAATTTTAAATGTTATCTAATATTTCAGTATATTTGCTCCCGATTGAAAACGGGCAAAATTATTTAAAAAAATGTAAGCAAACTGTTCATAAAGAAAAGACAAACCGGTACAAGACTTAGAACCTGGTGGAGCTTTTATAAAAACGTTTTTTCACTGTTTTACTAAACCACTTCTCTCTTTGACTTTCCCTGTTTGCTTCACAACCATATGACTTATTTTCAGCTACTGTTAGGATGAAATTAATTAGTTTAAAAAAAAGGGGATATTGTGATTTTGGCTTTGAGTGTGGCTCCCTGGTGTAAAGCAGTTCGATGCAGGTTGATGGTGAGATCATGAGGGAACGATAGATGGCAGCCTTGGCTTCAGTTTCCAGCTGATGCATCGTGCCAAGCCTGACATTATTCATAATAATRCACCTTCAGTTTCACACTAACAGAAAGGAGAAGGACAATGAGATTATTTGAAAATGAACTAAATATTTTAAAGAGCATAAAGTTTTCTCTAAACTACTAAAGAGACCAGGAGGAAACCTGGAGGCAACAGCTGGATTAACAACACTAACTTGGATTTCTAAAACGTAAACGTTAATCCTTTACTTAAATTATGAATTAATTAATGTACTTTTTTCAAGTATGCAATATTTACTGCTGTCTTCAACTGACTGTCCTTGTCCTTGTGTAATGAAACCAAAAAACAACTGATAGAAATAGGGATTAAAGAAGTTAAAAGGAGAAAAAAATCTGTTTAAAAAACTGAGAGGGACTAAGAGAGGTGTTATAGTACAGAGGAACACTTAACTCAGCAGAATGAGATGAAAAAACTAAAATGAACGTAGGAAACAAAGGTTAAAAAAAGAAGGAAGTAGCAAGGAGAGCAAAATATAGTGAGGAAAAGGAAAACAAGAGAGGTGTAGAGAGCAAGGAGTGGGAAATTAAAAACGGAGGGACCTGAAGTAATAACTGGAAGTAAATACAAGCAAACTCTGAGAATAAGAGTGCAGTAGGTGTAAAAGGACAAAATAATAAAATACAATTGAGGGAAAAAAAAGGTAGAAACAAAAAAATATTCATGAAAATCAGGTAAAAGGTAAACGGTTCACAACAAATGGAATGAGATGCTACAACAGATCCATGCTTGAACCAAACGCTTGCTTGCATGAAACACTACTACTCTATGTATCTATAGTCTTTAAAATTGTCCAAATGTTTGTTCCTTTTTTGGTAAATTTAAAGAGTACCACTGAATTAGTGGTAGAATATTAAATTTTGATAATTGTATTCATGTTTCCAAGGTTAGTGCTGAGCTCGAACCTCCTCATGTTTGCACAAGTTATTCTGCAGGGAGCCTGAACTCAAATCCTTGGATGATTGTTTTCACATGTAGAGTCCAATTTCAGCTTTAACAGTAGCACTTAATGGAAAAAAGTAGACAAATTAGTCATTCAATAATTTATTTTGGAGTCCACATTTCTAATTGTACTATACCAAATAAGGTGTTTTTAATTAATCAAAACGTCTAAAAAAAACATGTCAGTGGTCATGTCT
>NW_013952530.1:573624-583052 GCF_001266775.1 Austrofundulus limnaeus | reverse complement strand
GTGTGTGTGTGTGTGTGTGTGTGTGTGTGTGTGTGTGTGTGTGTGTGTGTCTCTCCCTGCATCCGACCCTCTCAGCTTGTGTGTCATTTGGAATTAAACACAGACGGTGCACCGGCCAAAAAGACATGAGAAAGCACTCACACTTTCTTTACGGCTCCTTCTCTAAAATTTGTGTGTGTGTGTGTGTGTGTGTGTGTGTGTGTGTGTGTGTGTGTGTGACTCTCCATTCACTGCAGAGGGCTCCTTTTAACAGCAGATTTGCTCTGACGTGATTCATGATGACCTGCCTTCAGGCTGCCAACAAGGGACACACATGCGAACACTTAAAAGGCTTTGAGTCCACAAAGTGAGATTAGATTTTTTTTTTTTACTTTACATTTGAATTCAGCAGGAATCCGAGGACACTTGAGAGGAGGGGGGCATTACGTGTCCACGCAAGCGGACAAACGAAGCTGTTAAGAAAAAAAAAACGATGAAAAGTGTCTCATAACCTTTTAGGAGTGAAACACTGTCACRAGAGCGCTGTGTGTGTGTGAATGTGGTCTGTGTGTTGTCTGTGGAGAGGTTTAACACACACACAAACATGCACATACAGAAATAAAATGTGTATATTGAAAAAAAAAACCAGCGCTGTCATTTTCTGTCCATGTCCACAGCAGTAAACCATGAGCCACCCAGCCAAGTAGCCACTAATGGAGGTTTGATTGACAGGATGAGACACACAACCCGGAACTGTGACTCACTCTCCCAAAGCCTCGTTTGCCCGTCTGAGCGTGTGTGACCCCTTTTTTTTTCTAATGGAGTCATGGCTGCAGGTACAGAAGGAAGAAAACATAAGAACTTCAGTGAAGAAATGAGAGGATCTGTACTCACTGATGCCTGTTTATTTTAAAATGTGTGCTGATTTACAGGAATTCTCTTGATTTAATTTAAAACTGTTAAAAAGTKAGTTTTTCCATTCCTGCCACTTATTTCACTTCTGATTATACTAATATACAACTCTTTTTCAACTATAGAAGAAAATACATCTGCAGTGCTGGCTCTAGCTATTTTGGTGCCCTAGGCGAGATGAAGTGCACCCCCGCCCCGAACTATGTCCCACCCACCCCAATTTGAACCCCTAAAAGCAAGTTTGACAGTGTAAGGTACTATGGTAAACTTAGATTTATTTGCCCCCCCCCCCCCCCCACAAGCCCCCGGGTGCGAGTTGTATGGATTTTTTGCAAAATTTACGGATTTTTTAGGCTTCTTATACAAGTAAATGTACAAAGAGGTTGACATGTATGGGACAACAAAATACAGACTTGTTGTTATTGAGTTTGTCAACATGAACCGCTACCTGAGAGGCACTACTAGCCCCTCCCCCATCAGAGTGTCGGAGCAGGACGAGTCAGTGCAACGTCAATCAAATGAGATAGAGGGTGGGGGCGTTTGCTGCATTGGGGGGGATGTTTTATGGGTAGAGTAGTTTATTTTTCCTGTAATACTTCATTATAGTTTTTAAGACAAAGCTAATAGAAAGGGGTGCTGAGCAGAGTTACAACCAGGGATTACAAATAATCACTTTTTCTTCTGCAGTTTGGCGCCCCCTCCAGCAGATGGCGCTCTAGGCGACCGCCTAGTTCGCCTATGCCAAGAGCTGGCTCTGCACATCTGGTCCAACTGAACTGATAAAAACATTTCATTCAATTTTTTTTAAATAACATTTAAACAGTGAACTAGTTTTGCTCTCCTACAGAAAGTTGTTTTTATCATTCATGTCAGCCTAACTGTAAAGCAAAAAGATAATAGATGGCAAAACAACTATTGTCTTTGTCTTTTATAAGAAAGAAAGATGCTATTAACAGTATAAACAACTGATCATACACAACTCTAAATTTCATTTTATTGCAAAATATTAAAGTCTAAACGGAGGATGATTCAAGCAAAGCAGACGAGTTTTCAGAGAAAACGTCCTATTCGAGGAAAAAATCTGGCCGAATATTTCTGAATCGATTTCTACAAATATAAAATCGGTGAAAAGTGCTCAGAAATAAGATCTCCTGCAAAAATTGTCTGAGGGCCTCTGAAGAATTTATGTTTATTGATTTTTCTTTTGTCAATGAATTTTTGGGCTAGAGTGATTTAATGTTACGTACCTACAGAAACTGTTTTATTATCAGAGTAACACAAAATTTATAAATTAAAGAATGCACTAATGACGTAACAAAAATGTGCCAGATTTTTTTAAAATATATATATTTTGATGTCCTTTGTAGAAGGTGGCCYATGACAGGCACAGGTTTTCTTATTGTTAGTGTTCCAACATAGGTGCTACTACATTGGTTTTACAGCACCTGGTATTTTCAGGTGGTCTCCCATCCAGGTACTAACCTGACCCCACTTAGCTTCTGGGATCAGACATGTTCAGGGTGATATGACTGATCAGATACAATCATAAATTTTGTATTATTATTATTATTATTATTGTTGTTGTTGTTGTTGTTGTTGTTGTTGTTGTTGTTGTTGTTGTTGTTGTTATGTTAAAGGAGGACTGAATCTGGGACATACAGTATCAGTAGCTGCGTTTCCATTGACCATGAAAATGCACAAATTAGAATTTTGAAAATAAATTTGCTCGATGGAAACGCATCAATTTCGAAAAAACTTCCCTTTTTTGACAAAATGTATTTGCGCTAGGATGAGGTGGTTTTTCGGCCGTATCGAAATTGGTGTGTGTGGCAAAACTGCAATGGAAACACTTATTTCACATCACGGGAGTCACGTGATCAACAACCGGCTGTTTCTAGTGGCGAAAAAGACGACGACAAAGAAGACAACAGGAAATAGAAGTAGTAGTAATATCACAGAAGTAGTAAAAGAAAGTAGTAAACTCACCGACTACAATTTCCCAAAAACACAGCATACGTAGCCACTCCCAAGTAGGGGCTCGTCACTCGAAAGCCTCTATAAGACACCGACGTCTCCTCTGATGGCTGATGATGAGCGCTGGTCTCCTGGTAGCAGCATGTTTACATCCATCGCCGCCATGTTTGTAATGACTTATCGTGAGAACAAACGTATTCACGCGTGACTTTAATWGCRTTTCTTACTTAATGGAAACACCGCAATAGCTAAACTGTGTTTTTTGACATTAACAGAATAGTGACAGTTTTGCGCACATTTGCAATGAAAACRCAGCTAGCTAGACAATGAAACAGTGTTTTTTTTATGCCAAAACAAAACGGGCATTTTCCCCCTGTGCATGTGTGGGTTTTCTCCAGGCACTCTGGTTTTCTTTCCACAGTTTAGGAGCGGGGGTGGGGACACATACTTCAATTCTATACAACAATCAAGTAACTATTTTACCTTCAGTTGTTATGAAAATCTGTATGTATCAAAAAAAATTGGACTTTGCATCACAGTCTATCTAAAGGCCTTGAAATCGGCCTCTGTCTCTTTAAGAAACTCCTACCATTTCAGACACTTCCACTTCAACACATTTTCAAACAATGCTTCAGGGGAGGGCTGCTCTGTGGGGCGGGAGCTCAGTTTCAGACTGAGCTCCAGGGAGGAGTTTTGTGTAAATAGGCGGAGCTTTGCACCAGGAAGTGTTTAGGCAGCTCCACGGGAGATTCAAGGCTTTCATAAACATGCACGAATGAGTCAAAGCAGCACTCTGTGTATGTTTCTGATGAGGGATAGACATTATAACATGATATAAAGCTCAAAGAAGTCAGTTCAGAAGAATACCCACACCCCCTTTAAAACATGTTGGATTTACTGGTGACTAAATTAATATTATACATCTTTACATGGCCCTGTGATGTACTGATGACTCCTCATGACACCAAATAAGATCAAGCAGATGTGAAACATGATGGGACTGGATTACATCAAAGATAACTGCTATAGTCAAATTTCCTTGGTATAATCATATCTCCTGTGAATCCTAAGACTGCAATAATCACCTGATACAAAGAAGATCAAACAGGCTTGAAGGATCRTACTGACTCACTACCCTTTTTCTAAAATTTTATTTTATCCCACTACTTGGATCACAAGATTTACATTACTTACCACCATTTTAGACTCCAAACATTCAAATGTGGTAAGTAAACCACTATTAGAGTAACTAGCTTGCAGGTGCATGTCAGTGATCTCCGCTCATTCATTTCTCCAAATGACACGTGGCACGGATGTCGCAGGGCTGCAAACCTCCAAACAAAAAAAAACAAATGTTTGCTTCCAGAATGAAAGGTTTTAAAATACCCCTTCTGTGCTCCATTAAAAGACCAAATGCTTTGTGTGGAAGTGACCCTCTGAGCCACATAATGCATGAAAATAGCAGAGTCGGTAATACAACAGCAGCGCAGCAGTAGACTAAAACAACTGGGTGATCGTTTGGCTTCTGTTTCAGTGATACGATGTTTAGCAGTTTTGGGATTTTGTTATTGCAGAACTTAGTAAACTTAGTAATTCCTGTTGAAATTATTCAACTGCAAAAAAAAAAATTTAAAAATCCACTGATATGCCCCCCTCAAATGACAGGTTGTCACAGGATTATGCATGATCCTAATTAGCATTAAATGATGCAGCTGCATTAATCTTGTATAAGTCCTATTAGGCAGGGAAGGTATCTCTGCATATGAGAAACTGCTGCTGGTGTTTGCGGGGCTACAGCTCCTGCAGCCTCTGGCCATATCCTAATCAGTGAAGCCACAGCAGGTGTTTCCTATCACTAGTTAAGGTAAAAAAAAAAACACTTGCTGCCACGGTTGGACTCTGGGTTTGAACTCAAAGTTATGCAGACGTGGTTTGGTTGTTTTTGTGTGTTGATTTGTGTTTCACAGAAAAGAAAAAATACAGCAGTTAAAACGCTCTCTCTGCAGTGAACTGACATTGGATTTTGGGGTAAAAGTTTAAATAAAACTTAGACAAGAGCATCAATATTAAAAATACATTTTTTGTATCTATGAGRGGCACTAGAAGCACAGCAGTCATCTTTTATTCACCGGATTAGACCTCAGATGTTGGATTTGGACAAGGGTAGTGAAAGAAGAGTTCACATCTCACTCTTAGAATCATAKTCAGGCTGTAGGGAAGAGTCCACGAAATAAAGTTTGTGGGCAAAAGTAGTGGAATCTGAGAAAATGGCTGGTAAATACCAAAATAAAGCAGGTGAAAAACCAATTAAACACACAGATGGTATTAGCAGTGACTCACTGAATAATGAAGAAGACCTGTCAAAAAAGGCAACAAAATAACAAATAAATCAAAAACACAGCAGTTTTTTCTCCTGTTAATGGTTAATATGACCTTATCAATTCTATACMACAATCAAGTAACTATACCTTCAGCAGTTATAAAAAAAATCAGTATTTATCAAAATTAAATTAGACTTTTCATCTTTTTGAAACACCTTGAAATTGGCCTCTGTCTCTGAACCTCCTACCGTTTTCAACACTCCCACTTCAGCACATCTTCACAACAATGCTTGGGAGGAGAGGTGCTCTGTGGGGGACGGGAGCTCGACTGCAGAATGAGCTCCAGGGAGGAGCTTTGTGTAAATAGGCGGAGCTTTGCACCAGGAAGTGTTCAGGCAGCTCCATATGTCTGCCACAGGAGATTCAAGGATTTCTCAAACATGTCTGAACAAGTCAAATCAACACTCTAGGCATGTTTTTTATGAGGGAATATTACTAGAACAKGACAGAAAGCTCAAAAAAGTCTGTTTTGCATAATATCCCCCCACCACCACCATCACCACCACCATCATCACCACCACCATCACCACCCTTTTTTACTGAAAAATCTGTAGCAACATTAGTGATTTGCTTATCTGTGGAAACAGCAGAAAGAGTTTAAAGGGATCCCTGATCAGTTGTAACATTAGACTTTATTTGATAAACATTTATTTTAACTGTAAAATAAAGACTGTAAAAATACTGTAGGCTGTTTGGTTTTGTAAAATTTAAAATATATATTTTAACACGGACTGAGCCATTTTATTTACACACAAAGCATTCTGGGTAAATGATGACGTGGATAGGTTCTCGGTGTGAGGCTGCTAGCGAGCTATATCCACCCTGAAGGTTAATCTTGGACAATATCTGATGATCGACTCTCTTAAATGAAACCAGAGAGCGTTGACAGAGAGGAGAMGGTAGAAATGACTCAGCCTGTAACTGAAAATATGGATGGAGGACAACAGAGCTGCTTCATGGAAGAAGAACCTCAGCTTAGCCTGTTAGCCTTTGTACTAGCGCTGATGCGTGATATGTATAAGCTCGGCGCTAGCATGACAAACAAGCTAAACTCAGGTCCTCCRTCCATATTTTCAGTCCCAGGCTGAGTCATTTCTACCTTCTCCTCTCTGTCAACGCTCTCTGGTTTCATTTAAAAGAGTCGATCATCAGATATTATCCAAGATTGACCTTCAGGGTGGATATAGCTCGCTAGCAGCCTCGCACCGAGGATCTACGTCATCATTTACCCAGAATGCTTTGTGTGTAAATAAAATGGCCCCGTCCGTCTTAAAATATATATATTTTAAACTTTTAGTTTAAAATTTGTAAAAACTAAACAGCCTACAGTATTTTTACAGTCTTTATTTTACAGTTAAAACATATGTTTATTAAATAAAGTCTAATGTTACAACTAATCAGGGATCCCTTTAAGACAATGTCCATAAAAAAATCCATTTGTTTTTAGTTTTTTTCATGTTTGATTCCATGCTCGGGAAGGACCTGGCACCTGAAGACAGAGGGGAAAAGGAATTATTTATTCGTGCATACTGCTCTTGACAGATTTCTATCTGATGAACCTTGCGAACAACCGTGGTACCGGGGTCGTCTGTGCCCCGTTGTGATCTGACAAAGTCCCGCCGGTGGCTACGGCTGTGAAGAGCGCCGCAATAATGCGTCCTCTTGTTTGGGYCTCGCAGCTGCTGCTGTTTGTCTTGGCAGTCATCGGAGGTTGACGACGAAAGCAGAGCCGCGAGGTTTCCAGGGTCAGTCTGTCACATTTCTGTGCTCTCTGTGTGTGAACGTTTTCTAACTCGGACTCGTCCTTAAGCTGGATTCTGGGCAGAAGGGCATGACGGCCATGTAGAAGCTTTGGATTGGGCATGTCGATTGTGACCGAAAAGTTAGTTTTTCTTGGCGCTTTTATTGTCTTTGATGGCCGTTCTTTGAAAATCATGGTAAAGTTGTGGTGGGGTTTTTTTTTACCCCCATGTTTTTTACTCGATCCTGCCTCGCTTTGAGCCTTTTCCTGCACTATGCTTATGGTCACTCTGGTGTAAATGAAAGCATTGTTCCAGAAGGGGGAAGGCTGGCTTTGCGAAGAGGATTATCTGTCGGTGTTGAGCTGTGGGATTCAGTTTCTTCTGGCGTATGAGCCGGTCAGCGAGCTGAATCACTAAGCTTGTTATTATTGTTTTGGGAGAGGGAGTTCTGAGGGGGAAGAAAGCAAAGGAAGGAAGGAGTGAGGCAAGAAAATTAAAAAAATGAGAAAAAATGCAAGAAAACAGAAAATGCAGTAGAAAAATGTAAAAAAAAAGCTTTATTTGTATCAATGACTTGTTTTTGGAAGGACAGGTAAAAATGAGGTATCAGCAAACAGATAGAAAATCACAGCATGTGCAGAAACGTCTGTTGGACACATGTTCTAACGGGGAGCAACAGAGAAATGCTGAAGCCTACTTTTTCTAAAAGCGAAACTGGAAATGGAAACCTGAGGAAAAAGAAGCGATCTTCTCAGTACTGTCAGTCACATGGACAGCAGCACGAGTCCATGAAGGTTAAAAGCCTCAAAAAGACTAATCTTCTTTCCCAATCACATTTAAATTTGTCTGTTTTAAACCAATAGATTAGACTTTTATATGCACATATTTAAGAAACTACCATGAAGGCAAAAGAAAATAACAAGACTACTTAAAAACAAGCCTCAGCAGATGAATTTAAGCAAATTAGACAGAATGATGCACTCTGCTTTAATTTACYCAACGCAGTTTAACTCATAAGCTGTTATATTTACAAAGGAGCCCTTCAAAATATGAAGATTAGGAGTCACAAATGCCTTATTTTAAAGTTGTGAGGATTAAAACCCCGCTGTCGATTACAACAAATTTTTAATGAAGGATTTATCTAGTCATAATTTAAAACTTTMACCACAAAGGAAAGCAAACTCACTGTAAAATTAAAGTTTAGTTAAATAAAAAATGCACAAAAGGAGCGAATGAGCTAGAAATGAAATTTGAAAAAGTGAGTGAAAATTTAATTTGGTATACCACATAAGTGTCGTAAGCTGTGCTAACTTTTCTTTTTTTGTGTGCGTGGGTTTTGTCTTCTGTTGCCTAAGGGATTTCTAGTGGTAATTCTGGAACTTAAACTTTATTTKTATAAATAGCCATGTGAGGGAACATTGACACATGCGTGTGGGAACTGCCGATGGTCGTCTCCAAAGCCAAAGTTATCTAAGTTAGGAACATGACAATAATGGGTTAAAACAGGGGTGTCAAACTCATTTTCACCAAGGGCCACAAGAGAGTAGTTGTTGTTGTAAATAACTTTGACGTTTCATGTTTAACTTCAACTACAAATGAAAAATCCTCTTCYTGAGCACTGTTAACAAATAATAACTGAGCTCTACCTGGTTTTTCCTGCACAGAAACAGTGTTTTAACACGTCCTCTTATACATTCTGAAAAGTATTACGAGTACAACTGACTAAATGTGAAATAAATAATAGAAATACTATGAACAGTAAGAGTTTTACTCACTCGCCGTGTTTCCATCCAATTTTCATGCGTATTTTGAGTGAACTTTTAAAATGTTGCATCAGACGTGTTTCCATTAACTGGCTTGGAGCGAGCCAGGCTACGCAAAGTGTAATTACGTCAGACATCGACGTTACGCATGGCTGTAGTAAACTGGAAGTAAAGACGCATACTCGCAGGTACTACAAATGTCGGGACAATGGAGAGACGTTATTGGGAATGTGTTGCTACTATTGGGAAAGTAAGCAAGTGTAAAAAAACTTATTTTTTTGCCAAATTGAGAAAGTTTTTTCTAATTTTTCTGTTTCTATCCACCTTTTCTAATGCAATACGGAAACACAGCTGTTTTTGAGGWGTGGTGAGTAGCTGATGTCTGAAATTCTGGACTCTCCCACTTTCAGACAGGGCATTTCCATTACATAATCATCATGCATTATGGGAGCTGTAGTTTATGGTTAATGCTGGATTTAAAGCAGGTTATTTTGAGACATTAATGCAGAGATATTAAATGAAATTTCCCAGGGAGCCACAGTTACTTAAAGACAACAGCTCAGGGACTTGACAAGTACAGCGGGTAAAATAAGTATTGAACACGTCAACATTTTTCTCAGTAAATATATTACTAGAGGTGCTAATGACAAGAAATTTTCACCAGATGTTGGTAACAA
>NW_013952530.1:570722-572185 GCF_001266775.1 Austrofundulus limnaeus | reverse complement strand
TCAATAAAGCAAAAAATTACATTTATTTTCMTGTCTGTTTTTTAATCAGTAGAATTATTTGTTTGCAATTTACTGKATGGAAATAAAATGTTATTTATTCTTCAATGGGTGCATTGTTCTATATCAAATGGTTGAAGAACAAATATTTTTACATTTGCTTGCATAAAAACATTACAAAACAGGATCAAACCTCATTTTAAAGGTTATTAAAATAYACAAATTAACTCTGAGGGCCAGTAAAATGACAGGGAGATACCAAATTTAAAAACAAGTATTTTGCACGTGTCTTCCGATCTTTCGTACAGAAGTAAAGGACGTCACAGAACTGTGTCAATAAGCTGTTGATTCCAGGCCCTGCCCTCTGCAGCGTCAACACTTACATCATGATGACGAACAACTCATCTGTTCCTGTGGCTTTAATTTGGAGGAAAAACTACTGTTGGCATCAGGACTGACAAAAATAAAAAATAAATAAATAAAAAGGAAACCATTTTGGCTGCTTGTTTTTTGTGCCTTGTGCTAAATCCAAATTTAACTCATGAGGATAACAGTGGATGGAAATTGCGTTGAGGCGAWGGGATTTAACTAAAGCCTGCACTCCAGCACACTGCTCACTCATGCAGTTTGTTCCATAAGTCTGACAAATGAGTCTATTTGTGGGGACTATAGTTCCCGGAGGCTCTCATCACAACTGCTATTACAGCCTGTGTGTGTCTATCAAAGCTCAAATTTAACAAAAACTGAAAAAAAAATGTTCACACACACGCTCCGTTTTTAGGTAACTGGTGATGACAGTCAGTCTGCATCCGACGGAAGGATGGTTTTCAGTGTTGAAACGTCACCTCGCTTCTTGTGGGATGGATCACCATGGTAACCTTCGTGTATGATGGGAAAGGGTTTCATTTCTGAGTAAAAAAATAAATAAAAACATCTTCCTTACCCAGTAAAATATTACAAGCTGAGATAAATGCTTAGGTTATGTGTCACCTTTATGTCTCCTGCAGATATTCTAAGAAAATTTAAATGGGTTGCTGCTATAACTTCCAAATTATCAATCAGTGTGCAAAACTTATGTATCTATGTTTTTTTTATTCAACAGTGTGATACAAATTTATACTGAAGCAAAGAAAAAAAAGCCTTATCTGACTCTTTTTTTTTTAACAAAGAGATGATAAATTGGTTTAACTTTTTTTAGTGTGGTATTTGTTTCGGAGAAGTGCAATTTGGTGTTTTTTGTCTTTTACTAGAAAACCTCTCATACTGTGAATGGATGGTGTCAAGAAAATTGACGAATCTGTTCCTTCGATGTTAGGACTGATGTCTTTTTAATACCATCAATAGTTCCTCAAAGATGCGGTTATCACTAAAGTGCTTGTTGACACCGCGCTGTGCACAACTGGATACAAAACTAGAATCTTGACATTTGTGTTGGCTGCATTTATTATTTGAAGAACTGCAAACTG
>NW_013952530.1:569186-570305 GCF_001266775.1 Austrofundulus limnaeus | reverse complement strand
ATATATATATATATATATGACTGACTGCTAAAACATGAGTTGTGGGTCAATAAAACAGATCTCTTTAAGCCATAAATACTAACCAATTAGCAAGAAAACTAAGTGAGAGACCTCTGATTCCTTTAAATGTTTCCCACATCGAGTTCTTCCTGTTTGACCTCAGCTCCATATCCACCAATCAAACAACTGACAGAAATAAATATTGAAAAAAAATATGAAAGACAATTCTTAAAGTAAATTATGTGCACTTATTGGCGATTGCCTCTCCGGACTGCTGGTGGAGTCTTCCTACCACGTCTCCAGTCTGTCAGCGTTTTGACTTGGACTGCTTGAAGTACCAGACTCTGCTGACACCGATGGTTTCGCTGCGTACATCCTATGCAGTCAGGCTGAAAACTCAACCTGRCATTTTCCTGGAGCCCAATTGGAGACGGGGGAGCTGGGGCACTTTTGCACTGACGGGGCAGGCCCAGAACCTGCACAACACACAGTCGTAAGGAAACCATTGGCTGAAACACTTTTGTGGAGTTAATGTTAATTAGAAATCATCACAGTCAAACTGATACCGTCAGAAACTAAAAGCATTGATGCCCCTGGAACTGGAGAATGTTTTATTTCAGGTAAAGGAAATTCTAATGTGTGAAACAACCTTTTCAGGTTCAAATCATTCAGGTTTGAATAAAAGCTAAAAATTGTTTTTGCAAATTTTGCGCTGCGGAAAAAAAAAGAATTTTAGGCAGAAATGGGCGTGGCCTATACCACCTGACTCAGTGGTGTCCAGGGATTCTGTTTTGTGACTTATGATTTTGAAGCCAAAGGACCAAATGCAAAGATATTGATTATAGCGCCCCCGATAGGTTGACATGTCTGACTGTTTTTCTCCTCCATTCTCCTAAGTGTTTTTAAAGAGTGACTTACCCCAAAATTAACTTTTTTTAGCTGATAAACTGTCTAGAATGTGTCTAAAATATTATATAGTACTGTTTCTGTGCTAATTTTGATGTTTTTGTGTGTATTCGTTCAAATCTGTAATATTTGGTCTAAAATGTGTTTTTGCTGCTCATATGGGTAGAGCAGTGGTACTGCAGGCTAATTTGCATATTGGTTAACGGCTCTCCA
>NW_013952530.1:560314-567862 GCF_001266775.1 Austrofundulus limnaeus | reverse complement strand
GAATATGAACAAATAAACAAATACAATAAACAGACTAAAAACAAAACTAGCTACTACTTCTAGGACTTTGACCACAATAACAGAAATGATTAAAGACATTTTCAGGATTTATTTCCCATGAACTAATGAGGTGGAAATGCAATAGTTTAAGTTTGCCTAAAAGCCTCACTGAGCCAGTAACGAGCTCTGTGTTGTTTGGCTGAACAAAGAAGAACAGGAGGGCTGAGAATCTAAATTTTGCTGTCATTTGCTGAAGTGGGGAAACCAAAATACCAGAGATTTCCCAAGACGATGGTTCGAAAGGAGAAAACTCTGAATCATTTCAGTTAGGAGTAATCATGTGAGGCACCTAAATCTCTATTAAAGTCTCTTCTGTATTTTGCTGTAAAGCTTTGTTTAAAAACACAAAATGTCAGGTACTGCTTAGACATAATTTTGGAATGAGGCTGCCAGAGAATATAAATGAAAGCCATAAAATTTTGTACAAGCTCTTTAGTAGTTTTTGAAACATATCRATCAATACCGTCATTGTGTTCTGAAAGACCTCACAGTTGGGTGACAATGACTCAGCTGCTTAGGCATGGATGGTAGCAATGACCCCAACCTCTCATAAAAAAAACTGTCATTCGTGTCCCCCTGTACAGAGGAAATGCTGTAAATGTAGATAAGTTTTATCTGAGCTTCTCTCAGGGTCGTCGTGTTTCTCACAGGACAGTGGATGATATGAGTCATTTAACCATTCCCTGCTCTTTTCACCACTTTACTCACCCTAATTCCTTGTTAATGGCGTCTGCACATGTTGGGTTTTGTCCTCACCTCAACCTACATAATCATTTTTCACACTCTACCCTTCCTCTTTTTTTTGGTCTAGCTTCATCCTTTCTACACCCTCTTGTCCTCTCCTCCTGTGTCCTCCCCCTTCAGCCCATGGTCTCCCTGGTATTAATCAAAACATCTCCATCTTGCCACWGGGGAAATCTCTATCGCGGCTCTTCACTTCATCTTGAATTAATGCAGTATGTCAGATGGATGAGGAATTCTGGGCTGCCAAGAATAGATAGTCAAGTCACGGAATAAGGGAGGACAGAGTCAAATTTGCGCATTAAGTATTTACAGTTTATCCGAGTTGTGTGATGATTTATCAGGAAAAAAAATGTCTATGTAATTCAATTTTAATTGTTTTGCACGGTAATGTGTAAGGGTGTATTCTCACCAGGAACGTCCTTTGGTCCTCTTGTTTGGTCCGGACCAAATAACAGACTTTATTCTTTTCCTTTGGTGCGGTTTGCATTCACATTATGGTTTTTGCAAGTGGACTATAATTTATTCCCATAGAACAGAAATGTACTGAGGAAGGACAGAGCACAGACCCAGAAATAAAGATGGTGTTAATACAACTATTAAGAATATCAAGTCGTGGTTTTATAATATACTTCTAATTTTGGGACAGCGTTGTCAAATGCACATCACAACCTAAAGAAGGTAATGCTCTGTGTTCCCTGACTCACAACAGCTCATTTTTTTGTAGCACGGTGTTAGCTTTAGCAACACTGACGTGCTAATGTTGCTTAGCAATGRTGGCTYGTGAAGTCCAAAAAGGCACRTTTCTTGTAGTTGGTTCGATTCAAGGTCGGCCTGTAAGCGAACTGCATCAGAGTTCGTTTGTAAGTGGACTGAGACCATCTCAAAAATGGGTCTCGGTCCGGTTGTTTGATCCGCACCAGGGTTTGCATGAGTGTGCTCACACCTGCATAAAAGGTCCAGAACAACGGGGGAAATGAACTCAGGTCTGTTTAAAGCGGACCAAATGGACCCTAACCCCTAATTTACATTACATGCGTTACGGCTCCGCTCCGCTGCACAKGTCGCAGCTGTGCGCTTCAAGTCCAGTTTACACTACCTTCGCTCCGCTCCGGTCCGACAGACGTGCAGGAAGGAGATTGCGCGATAAATTCAGTGATAAGTGTGGAAGTCACAGCAAAAAATTGTTAAGCCTGTGAAAGACGAACTCCAAACACAGCTGAAAACATTGATATAAAAGCTTTTGGTATCTATGTTGAAATTATCTCATTGTCGTCTTTCTGAAACTTCTGATTTCAAAATAAAATCCACGTGTATCRTGTGTGTACACATATGCTTCATGCTACATGTTTCCATCTGCTTCCCAAACAGAACGATATATTCTGACAGCATTTGTGTAGAAATATATCCTATATTTATTATTATAGATGCAATTTCGACTTTATTCCGACAAATTATCCAGCCTAAAAGGGTCTTATTTTGAAAATACGGATGTTGTGCTAGTTTCTTTTCCTGTTGGTGCGACGTTATCTTTAAAAGTTGACTCCGGCGCAGCTCCGGCGTCCAGCAAAAATAGGATCTGTTCTAAATTTGACGGATCGCCATCCGCTCACCGCCGCCCTGCGCAGCCAGTGTAAACACTCTCATTGATTATAATGGGTGTGTATTTGCTGCGGAGGTCGGAGCGGAACGGAGCGGAGCGGAGCCGGAACACATGTAGTGTAAATTGGGGGTAAGATTTAATGTGGTCTTTGTTTGCAGCTCCTGTATAGAGGTTTGGATGCAAAATGTGATTTTTTTTTAAACCAGACTAGATGCCAAATTGAGTCTGGATGTGTAAACTTGAACRTTACAAAGTTTGTTGGTCTGGCTGATTTCAGTAAATCCAAGCACTGTTATTGATGGGAGCAGTTTCTTGTATTGACCCAGTGAATCAGCCACACTCAGTCTAGTGTCTCGTTCAGAGGTTAGCTGGGTGTCTCCGTGCACAATCCCTGTTGGTCTTATAATAYAATAACCCCCTTTAACAGAAATGTCTAAAAAGATTTCTCTAAAGGTTGGATGATTCCAATTACATTCAGAATTCATCTGGGGTTGAAGGATGACAGCTTCTGTGCTTTGGGCTCAAACAAAGAAAAAAAAAAGATGGTGAACTGCAGTATATTAGGATTCTGTTGGTGTTGCAGCTTGAGYTGTTTTGCTGCAGGCTTTAGCTTGAAGGCTTTGCTGCAGAGCCTGTCTCTGCAGCCCCAGCTGGCTAGAGGTAAGCTTGACCCACATCATCATAAACTGAAGATGAATAATGAATGCACAGACAGCCAACTAGCCATCCACTGAGACAGCCAGCCAACCTTTGCACCTGTCAGGAAGTCTGACCACCGTGCAGCTGGCCACCTTGAGAACACCTAAGGCCGTTGATAAGAATTATAGTTAAGCCGCCACGCTGCTTGTGAGACTAAAATCCATCTTACAATGGCACAACCCCTCCTAGAATGAGCACTCCACGCAGCCTCACACAAAGTCCAACCGTGACCCGGTCTCGTCATTTTCTTTCTCTCCGTCTCTCGCCTTTTCCTTTTCTTCRTTTGTCTGCATTGTTCCACCGTGACCCGCCACCGACTTTCAACCACACACCCAGCCACAGCTTCCATTCTCCCTTCTCCTCTTCATCTGCCTCGTGCAAAAAAGGGCAGGCCTGTCAGAATGGTTTAGCCACWATGCGTTGTTGTCTCCGAGGCACAGAACTGACCCCAGCTGTGTATTTACTGTCAGGGAAAGAGGAGGCGGCGATTTATTGGAGAGTGATCTAAAACAAATTTGGACAATTCCTTCCCTCTTTAGATTTCACGCCTCAAAACACAACAGAACAGACAGAAACACTCTATGAAAGTGATTAAATGAACCAGAACTTGTAAATTGTCTTTAATAAAGTTGTAACATCAGAGTGTACACCGCAGTTGTTATGTTAATGGAAGATGTTGGTCATGTTGGACATTTAAACCCAGTGTTTTACTCTTCTGGAGCTCATCATACACTGCTTTTTAACAAGCCTGGAGCATTTATGCTGTTGTTTTCATTTGTCATACATTTAGTCTTTMATCCACTGAATTTAAACAGTAAAATTACCAGAATGTTCTTGGCCCAGACACAACAAACAATATATCATGTGGTCAAAAAGGGCAGTGGTTATTAGACTTTTTAGCTCCTAACCCAAAAAATAACAGTTGCAACAACTTGTGACTCCAGATGTTTACAAATGCAAACTACTAATAACTCTGTTAAACATGGGCATAATAACAATATATGAAAACTAATAATATACTAGAACTGCGAAGCAGTTATGACTGGGGTCCAAGCCTGTGAATACATATCCACCTTGGCCCATGTTGTTCTTAGCACATTGTTAACGTATTCATCACAGAGTTGTAACATGAGGAGTTTACATAAGGTCTACTTGAGACCTTAATATCTTAAATAGATTTAGGTCTCAGAGAATGTCACTCCATGCCCAAATGTCCTCTGTTGCCTTCTGTTCTGTCTTTTTACTGTGAACTTTCATAAATCATTATACCAACTGTGCCTCCTCTGGACATGTCTTAACCATCTTAATCTGGCCAATCTAACATTACCTCCTAATTATTCATTTGTGATGTTTTATTATAATTCCTGGGACTCTTTCTGTTCCTTTTTACCACACTTCTTATTTTCCTGGATAGACTACTTGTAGCATAACTGTACTAGGTGTTTGTCTTTTGTTAACTATACAGTACATTTACATGTATAGTTGAATCTAAGTTCCTGAGGTCTTATAACTATGCCCTGTGCTTCTTGTAATCTCTCTGTTCCACCTGCCACCTCCCATCCCAACACACGTACTCTGTCTTACAACAGCTGAATTTCATTTCTCTTCTTTAATATCTCTGGAGTCCCTGCACACACTACTGCTTCCTGGTCTCATGACCCATATAAATCACTCGAACAGGGAAAATACATTGTATCTAACTGTTTCAATTTTAGTAAAAAGGAGAGCACAAAAACTTTAACCCATTTTTAAAATTGTTCTTATATGCCAAATAAAACTGGAGTTATGATAGTGCACAACACATTTTTAAATGGCATTCTTTCTCATGTGCAATGCAGTGGCAGGCAACACAGTAGCTTGGTGTAAAAACTGCAATCCACCAGTCTCATCCTATCCAGTCTTGATTTTTGTCAAGAGGTAAAAAATATACAGGCAAATCATGTATCTGCATGAATTTTTTTGTGGATTTATACTTTCTTTTGTGGGAGCTCCTATCCTGTCAGTGACGGGCCCTTAGAACTGTCATTACTCCATGCTCCTGTGTGTATGTGTGTGTGTACTTGTTTTTACTACAGAGTCTGAACCATTTGCACCATAGTTACTGTCAAAGTGAGGTCTTTGATGTAAAGTGAGGACCTTTCACTTTCTTTGCAGTTCTGCTGTCCTTTACTTGTTAGGTTTAGAGGTATTGTATGAATTAAGTTTTTGTGCACGTTAGTGTTAACTATAGATCAGTAATGGATATTTTTTGGGGAGAATGCCTTGGTTACGCATAAATACAGTTACAAAAATGAATGGATGTCAATACACAGTCCTCAGTTTGATGTAAATACATGTGTGTGTGTGTGTGTGTGTGNGGTGCTTGTGGGTAACTTTTCTTCTTTCCAGCCCACATCACTGGGAAAGTTTTTAAAAAATGCCCTGAAGAATCTGGTGACTTCTGCCTGTTTCCTAAATAAATGATGCTGTCAGACTAGTGATCATCAGGTGTATTTCCTATTAAGATGAACTGAAAATTGTCAGAAAAAAAGACTGATGCAGGTGAAAATGATTAGCTAATTTTTTTAATTCATTTTAAACTAGAAACAATTAAATGTCTCAGGCAATTKTTAGAAATGCTTATAACCAAAATGAGTGGCCACAATTGACAAACACGGCTGTTTCCAGAACTTAAACAGGGTATCAAAGTTAAGCAAGCATTAGTGATTCTTCAAGTTTGATTGCTTGCTGAAGACTTGATACATATTCAGCTGCGTATTGAACTGAACAACATGCTCAATAAAGGTAGCATAACTATTAGTTTGATACTTAAACCTTAGTTAAATAGTTTTAATCCATAACAAACAAACTATTGGATTTTTAAAGTGGATAATAATTATGCAGGTGAGTCTTAAAACTGTAAAGAGTTGGCATTAATGTAAAAAAGTATTTGCTATTTTATCTGTACAAACATTGCCAGTGCATAAAACAAACCATTCTTCAGAAAGGTGGGACATCAGAGCGACTTTGACAGTTTGCAGGTACATATAATTTAAATATTATCACATTCAGACAGTTTGTTGCAGTTGAAGCACTGAAAAAGACTTCTGCTTTATCCAGCTAGCCTGAAAACCAGACGCTCTTCCTGTTACAACCTGGGCTCAAAGTAGCAAACTGCACAAGATTGCAGCACTGACCACCGAGCTACAGAGAACACAGAACCTGATGAGTTTTGTCTTTTTTCCTGATGTGTTATTCTAGAGGAAATGTTGTTATAGTGATGAAAAGTAATACACACAGTGCAGTAAGACTGTAGCACAATTCTCTGTCCAATGTGCAATTGATTCTGTGCACCGGGGCGTGCCGGGGTGCTAACCCAAGCTCAAGTCAAGCACGTCCTGGTTAAACTGCATTAGGCTGAGCTGCCTTTTGGGCAAATTAAGCCCCTCTGTCGCACTACTGCTGACTGCCCCAATCCCTCCATGCCTTGTTCACACTGTATCTTTTTGTATTTTTCTCACAGTCTCTCATCCTCCCTTTTCCTCCACTTTCTCCCCCCCAATGCTCTCCATCACCTCCTCCCTGCTTGTACAGTACGTAGTCGCACAGCTGAGAAGAGCCAAGCTGAGCTGGCCGGGCCCGTCTGCTCGCCGTGATAGTAAAGGCTTTAATAAAAACACCGTTTGGGGGATGAGAATTGAATTTCATCCTTGGACGAGCCGACACTACACGTGTTTCTTTTAAATGAAGAAAGAAGAGAGTGCGAGAAGAGAACAGTGCAGCGCTACTTGGCCTRGAGGAGATAGGCGAAGGCTTTTCTCGTTTCTCCTCGCAGTCCTGCTTCCTTAAGCTGAACTGTGTGCCTGCTGTTGCACGGGGGGAGTCCGAGGAAACACCTGGCTTGTCAATCAGTGGGATTCTGCACTTTTGCATGATAAGACTGTGTTCAGTGGCAACAAATGTGGCTGTCAGATTTGAGCTGTCTCTCGTGTGAAATGGGAGGAGTTTAGTTCATCATTAGCATTTACCAGATCTCAGAGCGCATATCTGGGCAGCATTTTCTGTAATTAAAACAAAAGGAACAACAGTCCCCAATGACACGACTGATAATCCTGTTATTTTAATGTTGTTGCTGTTATGATTGTTGTCTGTGTTAATGTTTTATTGTAGTTTCTATCTTGTCATCTGTTTTCTTCTTCCTGTTTGCCTTTGCTCCAGCCCCGCCCACGCTCACCTGCTCCTCATGTTTCTCTCTCAGGTGTTTCCTGTTTGTGCTCTTTAGTCTCACCTTTATATTCTGTGTCTTGTCTTCACTTCCCTGTCTGAACATTGTGCTGTTCACAGCCTGTGTGTTTCTTGCCTTGCCTTGCCATGCCATGCCATGCCATGCCGTGCCATGCCGTGCCATGCCATGCCATGCCATGCCGTGCCATGCCGTGCCATGCCATGCCATGCCATGCCGTGCC
>NW_013952530.1:554073-556432 GCF_001266775.1 Austrofundulus limnaeus | reverse complement strand
TGATTCAACCACTCAACCACTAGATGTCGCTGAAAACAACAAATCCTACACACTGTGCCTTTAATCCTGATTCCTCATGTTAACCTCAGACGTCACGCAAACCCGGAAAAGCCGCGGGCGGCAAGGACGGACGCGCGAGGTACCCCCCCGCACGTCAATATTTTATGAGTCTGACATGATAATGTGTTAAAGATGCATAGTTTAATCTGCATGGGGCATCAGTCACATCTAGTGACAATCAGTGTGTGTTTTGCAAAAATTCTATAGTAATGCCTGTGTTGCACCTTTGTTTAAGCATTGTGCCATGTTTGTAACCCTACCTGTGGCTAAGTTGTAAAACAGTGACTGATTTGTACAGTGGTGCAGTATTGTTATTAATTAAAGGGTTATAATGTCATGTAATGCTGTGGTGTGCCTATTTAAATAGGGGGTGTGGGTTGTGCGTGTGCTGTGATGTTGTGTTGTGTTGCTTTGACTCATTCTTGTGTTTGAGAACTCCTTGAATCTTTTGTGGTAGACATGTGGAGCTGCCTGAAAAAAAGAAAACGGTTGCTGGTGCAGTGCTCCACCTATTTGCACAAAGCTCCTCCCTCCTTGTCGAGCGCCCACCCCTTCCCCTAAGCACTGTTGTGAAGACGTGCTGAAGTGGAAGTGTCCAAAATGGTAGGAGATTCATACCCCGCCCCCAAAAAAAGCATAATAGATCACTTGATTCAGTGGTGACATTTAAGGCAAAAATAAAAAGAAAACATTGCTTAAGATTTTGTACTTTGGCTAAAGGAGGAGAAGTTAGAAAAGCTCAAGTATCTAGTTGTTGTGGTACAAATCCCACAATTTATTTTGCACTTTTTACCTTTTTTTCTTAAACCCTCACTGTAAAATTTTGTATTGTCCAGTGTTCTGTATTTAATCAGATTTGACAAAAAATACGTGGATTTGGGTCTTTTTTTATGTTTATTCCTAAGTCATGTTTTTATACAAACAGTACCAAAAAGGCAGACAATAACTTTACAGTATTTTATTTTACGCGTATTGTGAAAAGACTGATGACTTAATTATTTAAATGAAACATTTCTGCTCAGCTAGAAAGCCATTACACCCCTCTATCAAACTAGAATGGRCCGGTCTGGAAGCTGGCGTGAGGGTTTGGTGTGAAGCTCCTCGTTTGGATCTGAGACACACCTCAGAAAAACTTGTGACAGAGGGGCTTGTGGAGTTACAATAAGGAGGAATTTTGAATTGATTCACTYATTCAGCATTGCAGTTCCACTTTATATAGACCCCAACTGAAGAATGTAAATGTGGAAAAACAAGGATTAAAAAAATGGTATGTTCACTTTGAAGGAGTCAAAAAAATAAATAAAATAAGAGCCAAATACCAAAAAAGTTGTTTTAACTTACAGACGTGCATGTATTAGGGTTGCCAGAAAAAATGAACATTCATATGAACTTGTGACTTTGATGACTGGCACTTTTTAAATGAAACCATGCCACGAAGAAGGGAAAGATGAGAGGACAAAAAAGGAGAGCAAGTAAAAAATGTTTAGATACAAGAAGACCAAGAGAACGTAAAGCAAATAAAGAAAAAAAAAAAAAGGAAACCAGTGACAAATTGTAAATGCTACCGAGCAGCTCAGACTGACAGGCCAATCATCTTAGTTGCACATCTCCAGGCAATGCCTGGCTGACTGTTATTAATTGAAATGTGATTGGGGGATACGGGGTGGAGGATGCTTGCATCTAATCCACATCAGAGGAATTAATGAAGCACTAGCTCCTCTYCTCTCATCACTGCTGATATTTCCAATGGTGACTAGAAATTAGAAAAGGATGAAGAAATAATTGAAAAGGGGAGCTGGAGGCTGGTGATAGGATTGGGGGAAACAGGGATTAATATTTGCAACAATTCACAGGGTAGACCTGAGGAAAAATAATGTTTTTTTTTTCCAGAAGTATTCCAGAAGTTTTTTTTTCCTTTTTCCCAGTGGCTAAAAACTCACAACTGTCCATCATTTATTATGGTTTCTACAGCAAAGCAGAAACAGAGGAAYGTGTACAGAGGACATTCATTTAGCAGAAGTGTTAGTTTCGAGATGTAGGAGTGTATTCTATTTTTTTCTCCAAATATTTCTGCTTTTTCTGTCTAATTTTTTTTTCAGTGTCAGAAAGTCTACACTAATGCTTTTCTCTGAAATGAGGATGCTTAATAAAAAGTTTCGCAGAAATCACAAAAAGACTGAATGATATCTGGCTAACCTAAAGGCATGTTTTATGTTAGAGGGACTAAAACAGGGGTGGGCAATCCTGGTCCTCGAGGGCCGCAGCCCTACATGTTTTATGTTTTTCCTGGCTCCAACAC
>NW_013952530.1:551338-553491 GCF_001266775.1 Austrofundulus limnaeus | reverse complement strand
AACATGAGATAAAGTTCTCCTTTGTAATTTTAATTGGTACATTTTAAATGTATTTATTTAGTGGTTCATTTATATAATTCTGCTTTTATTTCTAATTATGTCAGTTTCGGTCCTCCGTACTGTAGAAGCCTGATAATCATCGAATCATTCATATCAGGTGTGTTGGAGCAGAGAAGCAAGTAAAACATGCAGGGCTGCGGCCCTCCAGGACCAGGACTGCCCACCCCTGGGCTAAACGGTACAGACATCTTTAACTGTCATTATATCTTGATTTATTTTTATGTTTTTGACCATTTTTTAGCATTTCTCAGCTGCACTGATTTTACATAAGAAACTAATTTGCTGTATTAGCTAGCAGCAGTTTAAAACGAACTCTTTGTTCCACGTGAAAAGTTAAGAYGATGTGAGGGGGTTAACTTCATCCTGACTGACAGCTACGCAAAGCTTTTTAGAAAATGTCATTTTGTTCTTTAGAATTTTTTTTTTTTTGGGAGAACTCAAATATTTGTTGTTTTAACCTCAAAGCTTGAAGTGCTTGTTCTGTGCCCACACACACTCAAACACACACACATTCAAAGGAAATGTGAATGCCATCTCAATRAACTAAAGCTGTTTTTTTGGCGTAAAAGCCTTATAAATGAAGCTACATTATTGTGAACTTCTGTGGAGGGAAGTGAAAAAGCTCTGAAAGGAGAACAAATAAAAAGAAGGAAAAAAAACACGTAAAGCTGAATAAAAATTGAGGTCTTGGTGTTTTGAGTGAAACCTTGACACTTTTTTTCTTCAAAAAGTGTGCCTGATGTTCGAGAAAGATATGAGAGAAAGACGRGAGGACGTTTCTCTATCAACGTCTGACGAGGTTACTTTTTTTGAGAAAGCTATGTCAACAGAAAATGTAAAATAAACTTAGTGGCAATATTAAATTAGGTGTWGCTTATGAATAGTTTGCTTTAAAAACAAACATGTTAGACAGTTGTGCCAATTAAATTTTAAAACCTTGGACAAAGTTTTTATGTTTTAAGCATCAAAAGAAGTTTTTGTTGGGCTTGTATCCTCACTTTCACCTTGATTTGTGTTCCAGAAACATCTTTTTTTTCCTTTTTTTTTCTTTTTTGTGAGGAATGTAGTGCTTTTTAAGTTGAGAATAAATTGCACTTGTCAAAACTGATGTGGCCAAATACCTTCACAAAAAAAWAAATAAATAAAATGGCGGTTTGAAGTTTTACAGAACAGAAACAAATGAATGTGAGGACTGGTTTTTGTTTTTTTTCTTACCAAGTTCTTTACAGCTGAAGAGTCATGAGAGGAGTTTGTGTCACACAGTCAGACTATAAGAAAAATGTGACAACATCTCTGGAAAAATGAACGTGGCCACGTTTGACTTGGTTTTCGTTTTCGCTTTGGAAATTTATATTGACTCACATTTTGATAAAGCTCATCATGGTATATTCACAAATCATATCCTCCTATTGAGAATATGTTTTGATTCTTAATACGCTGTTTTTTTCTTCTAAAAGGAAGTCTGTTTCCTTTTTTTTCCCAGGACATTGCAAACTTCCTAAATCTGCCACCATGTAAATGAAAATCACTGCTAATTTTGAGTTTCCCTCCGTGTCAAAGTCTGAGGAACACTAATGGCTCGTCTGCCTGAGGAGAATCTGAGGAGACTTCCTGTCAGACTTTAAGAAAGMAAAGCAGAGTGTGTTTTTGGGTTAATCCCAAAGAATAACTAAAGGAAATCAATCATCAAATGCTGTCACATCAGATGAAAAGATACACTAATTGGTATTTTAGAGGCCAAGAGGTTGATTGCTTTTTGGCACCACACACATAAAGACACATAATGAATGAGAAAAAACAGTAGGTCTTTCACCACTTTGTTCTCCTTCGTAACTCCTCTGCTCAACTCCCACACTTTCAAATGTTCAACTTTTTCTTTTCATATTATTGCTCTTTTATTACTTAACCTTATAAATTTGCCTAACCTTTTACTTGTCCTCACCCGCCTTTTTTTATCTTATTGATTTGAAGGATTTAAAAGGAAGGATCTTTTGTTGCTTCCTCTCTAACTTGTTTCCATCCATGTTGTCCCTCACTCATACCCACACCTCTCATAGCTCCACACTGCTTTTGCACATAACATCCCTCTACCC
>NW_013952530.1:546398-550853 GCF_001266775.1 Austrofundulus limnaeus | reverse complement strand
ATATATAAATGCACATGTTGCAGGCCATGTGGACACTACCATGTGGGGTTATTTTTTGTGTGAAAAAAAAACTGACAAGCAACGCTACCAGCAACAGTTCTCCACCTTTGTGTYAACTGCCTTTTTTATTATTGCACAATCCTCCCTCATCCAACAAGGCTCTTTTGTAATATTCATAACATACTCATTGTTCCGATTCTCATCACAACATACTGTATGGCTCAGAAAATAAGCCTCCACTTAAAAATGCTGTTAGTTTACACAACATGAGCTCTTCTAGTCTCGTAACCTTTTAGGAAACTTCTAGGAAAACAAATCATTTCAAATTAAAATACAGTTTATGACAATATCAAGTTACCATGCTGAAAACATATAGAGAAAAAAACAAACAAAAAAAAAATACCAGAGTACGAGTCTGAAGACTCACTGCAGGACAAATGTTGCTCTTCTATAAAAATGTATCTCATGATTGAAATCACAATAAGTGAATATGTAAGTCTGTGAAAAATTTGCCCATTTTTTCTAAATTTTCTGTCTGTTTTGAGTCTCAGCACAGTGAGATACTTTGATCAATAATTAATAGGATTTTTACAGCTTCTGCTCCTATTAAATCAATACATGTGCTTTTATTAACGATCATTTTTTAAAATAAAAACCTTGCCTTCAGACTTTTTCACATATTAAAATAATTGGATTTTTGCACAGTTTAGATAAACAGGCCTACATATTTGATTAACATTTAACCTTTTATAATGCAGCTGTTAAAAAGTGTTAACTGAAACAATCAGAGCTACATCTGCATTAGCTTCACATACATTTTCTTACTCGACTACTGAATCGTTCCTTCTCGTAATTTGCATTTTCAAATGAATATCACAGAAACAAACTCCACAAAGACTCAACGGCGTTATTTGCCTTCAGTGAGCTAGAAAATTGTTTGTAATTACATCTTAATATGTCACTGCAAGTTTTYCCCAATGATAGAAGAAATAAATAAATAAAAAAATCTGTTCTCAACAGATCTCAGTCTGCAGCCTGATGATCCTTTATTTATTCATTTAAGACTCGATTARTCCTCAGTGGGAAACTGAATTCCCTGCATTTTTCCCATCACACGTGTGGAGCAGAGGGCTGCCATCTAAGGCGCTCGAGGAGCAACTGGAGGGGTTGAGGGCCTTGCTCAAGGGCCCACAGCGGGGCAAATGAGGGTGGAGGCAGATGTGGGCGCTTCGCCTTCCTCGCCCACATTTGCTTGTGCCGTTTTATAGGCAAACTACTTCTAGACAATGGCTCATATTTAAATATGGAACAAGAAAGATGACTGACGTCTTAAAAWATATCCTTTAATGAATTAAAAATGCACAATTGTTTAAAGTAACAAGTGCTTCTGAGCACAATGGTGTTGTAAGAAAGTATAAATGTTCGAATAACTCCCTCTACACACTTTGAAAAATAATTTTAAGAAGTTTTTTTCTTTACTAAACTAAATGTTCTGAGAGTAGATTTAAAAATTACTGACAGGATTGATCATGTCACCAGTTTAAGAGCTTTTTRGTTAAACAAACCAATAAGTTGTCTCCAAAAGCTCTGATGTTTCATTGAACACATTCTCAGTCCTAACTCGTCACATGTTGACGCTTGGTCAGGTACTGCCTGTCAAGTTTTGGATGCGTCGGCAGGGGCGCCAGCAGGGGGGTGGGGGGCAGGGGCCCCCTGAGAATAAGCTGGCCACCCTAGTGGCCCCCCAGTTTTATCCTCTTGAGTACCCAGGATTTTCAATTCCCCTACCTATTTAGGAATAGAACCTCATTAATATAAACACAAACACTGATTTTTTTTTAGCAATTAAGAGTTAAAAACATTAATTTATATTTTATTTAAAATAAAAAATTAAATTAAAATTAAACTGTTGCATCTATGAATAAGGACAACCAGACCAGTCTAAAACCAATGTTTTCAAATAAAGATGGAGGTTCTCATGAGGTTATATTCATAGATATATATTATGTAATAATCAATTATTGATTAAATAATTTAAATAACTATATAATAAATATAAAATTAGACAGTACAGTGGCACAGTTGGTAGAGCAACATATTCTCTCTGGAAGAAGGTTGCCAGATCAAC
Organism: Austrofundulus limnaeus; assembly: GCF_001266775.1. Taxonomy (NCBI): domain Eukaryota; kingdom Metazoa; phylum Chordata; class Actinopteri; order Cyprinodontiformes; family Rivulidae; genus Austrofundulus; species Austrofundulus limnaeus. The sequence goes on along the minus strand of NW_013952530.1, from coordinate 548,725 downwards.
TTTCTGTTCTCCAGGTGTTCCATTTTTCTCTCACAGACCAAAATCATATTTATTATACAACATAAAAAGCAAAAAACTTAATAATTTGGGATAACACTGCAGTAGATGTTGTAATTGTGCTTGTTTTAGTCTTTATTTCCAGTTTTGGGGTTTTAAAATCACAGTTTTTCTTCACAAAAGTAAATGTCAACAAGCAAATAAAAATTTTAACATACATAGAAGAGGTGATGGTTTTAAATTTTAAAAAGCTTGTTCCTTGTAAATGCCTTTAAAATATATATTTTGACATTTTCAAATAAAATGACAATCATTTTTGAAGGAAACTGTCCCCACCAAATTGAAAATTTAATTCATTTAAACCCCCACATTTGCCATAAAACTTTAGTTCATCCAGTGTTTCTCTTGTTTAACAAATAAATTTATTTCATTTTACCTATAGAGTGTTTTCCTATGTTGGTAAAAATCTGTTTAACAACCTGAATGCAAGAAATGGCATTTACTTCTTGAAAATCTTTCTGGGGGAGGACCCCCAGACCCCCCTCCAGTGGGTCCCCCCAACATCACCAATACTTACTCTTGTTTTTTGTCTCTGAATGTCATAAAATCGGTGATGTTATCTGTGAAATTACATATTGAACATCTGTTGGCAAATCCATAGCTTTATATTGCTGAAGTTTTCAATTAGTCATTTTACAAACACATAAAATTTCTGTTATAGATATTAGTTTTGGTGTGCCACCCCTGGTTTTTTCGAAAAACCAGGGGTGGCACACCAAACCGCACCACTGCGCGTCRGGTACCCCCTCCCGTCAGTTATTAACGAGATTAGACGGAGGAGGAGGAGAGCGTTGTCATATTTTTGAAAAGATCATAAAATGCACAACTAACTGTCCCAGACCCTAAACTGAACTTCTTTTAGCCATAGACATCCTATCCCTGGCCTCAGTACCTAAAATTAACCATTAATCCTGATCCCTCATATTAACCACAGACCCCCAACCCAAAGACCAGTATGTGGTGCAACCCAGGAAAGCCGCGGGCGTGAATAACTGACGCAAGGGGATTACCTGACACGGCAAAACTGGATGCAGATGATACCTGACCAAGTGTCAATATGGTGACGAGTCAGGAGTAAGAACGTATTGTTTCATTAGACTCCAAGGGTCRGTCTTGCCATTTTTCATGTGAAAGTGCTCCTAATATCACCAAAAGAATCATGATGAATGGTATTTTTAATGCTTTAGATGTTTCCCTACTGAGTGAAATGACCTGGAAGTATCTGATGACAGCCTTAACGGGACTTGTTTAATCCTCTGAAAAGGAGCTTCAGTGCTTTTGTCATTGTTATCACTAAAAACACAAAATCATCTTTTTATAAAAAGAATGGAATTTTTTTCTGCCACAGTTCTTTTTTTTAATCATTCAGTGAAATACAATCTTAACATTTGGGAGTCATATGCATAATCATAACTGTTAATAATCATTCATTTCCTTTATTTATACAGGTTAGTCTAGTTGAAACACAAATGTCTCATTTGCAAGAGAGACCTGTTAAAATGCATGACATCATATGAAAGCATGGAGCTTTTGAGGGTTTTAAATTGCACTTTTAAATATTATTAACATGAAAGAATTTTAACAGAAGCCTTGCAGCCAATGGGGATATTTTTAGAACACTGGTCACATAACTATCTGCTCGACACTGATGCGCGTACAAAGTCTCTGCGCCGGTTTAGCTGTGTTTAAATTTAAATAAAGTTGGGAAAACRGCATCAAACGCCACTTGGAGGACCACAAAACATTGTGCTACAGTTCTTGTAACAATGACTCAGGATACAGCCATCATCCTCACATGGAAGGAGTATTTTTTGATCATTTTTCGCAAGCTAAGATACCAGGCTAACTGCTAGATTCAAGCGATGAGACGAGCTGAGTTTGACCATAAAAAGTGCAACCATGGACTTAACCTCTGCTTCAAACATTTTATCGGAGGTAAGAGCAACATTGGACCACCATGATCCTTTCCCTGCACTTTTTGTCAATGAACGGGAACAGTAAACCTCGTTGGTTTTACTGTAGCCTGCTAACTTTATTCCTAGCATTCATGCTAGCCTCATACAGTGATCTACTGCAGTCAGTCATACATACGGTGATATTATACAGCGGGTAAAATAAGTATTGAACACGTCTCAGTAAATATATTACTAGAAAAGCTAATCACATGAAATTTTCACCAGATGTTGGTAACAACCCAAGTGATCCATACATCAAAGAAATCAAACCATAAATGTCCAGAAATGAAGATATGTAAAAATGTGGAATGTGGC
>NW_013952530.1:539910-545072 GCF_001266775.1 Austrofundulus limnaeus | reverse complement strand
GTCATTAGCACCTCTAGTAATATATTTACTGAGAAAAATGTTGACGTGTTCAATACTTATTTTACCCGCTGTATTTACACAAATTTAAAATGCTCTAAGTTAATTAAGTGAAAAGCGGCCAACAGAGGATAAACCGATGCCTAAATAATGTCCAACTTTGTTTTCCTGTTCATTTGAAACAATGTAACTAATCCCCAAACTCTTTCGTCCATTAGTTGTTATTTTTTGGTCTTTCTTTCTTCCACATTCAAAGGTTTAAATCCTCCTAGTTAGTTGTAACATCAGCTGCTTCCCCTGCTGCTCATCACTGGCCTGGCTGTAATTACAGACGCCTCCAGAAAAGACAAGAGGAGGAAGCACGAAGGAAGCGTGGCCTTTTAGCCCGGTGTGTGTGTGGTCACACCTGGGCTGCGAGCGTGGGAGTGTATCGCGTGTGAGATAGAGATCAAGCAGGGACAAAACAAGAGTAAAGAAGCCTGGTCATCCTTTGAGCTGCAGCACAAAAATCCACCCACTTTTTTTCTTCATCTCTCTTTTCCTCTGTCTTTCTGATCGCAAGTCCGCTCTTGTGCTTTTTATCAAACTTTTTTTATTTCTTTCAGCCCGTGTCCGTCTAAACTTTGACTGTTTTTTTCTTTCCCTTTTGCTGCTGAGGTTCATAGCTTAACATCACACACACAAAAAATTATAATAATAAAAATGTGATTTTTGCAGCTGATCAAAGACCAAGAGAAAATGTATGTGAAACAAACTCTGATAAAGCAGAGGCAGAAAAGAAAATTTGCCTGATCTCGACACACACTGGGCTCAACTCAAACGTATAAGTTAAAGAAGCTCTAAAAGCACCCAGCATCACTAATAACACCCCCCGCTGGGGGGGAAATGGAAGAAAAAACTGGAGAGGAAAAAAAAGGCTGTTTTTTTTTACTGCTAATTAGCTTCTTTTCCAGGCAGCTCTCTGTGGAGATTTTAATTATGATTTGGCATCAGTTGGCAGGGAGGATGATTCAACCACTCAACCACTAGATGTCGCTGAAAACAACAAATCCTACACACTGTGCATTTAATTGCACATTGTACCAGTAAGAGCAGAATGTGAAGGTTCAATTAGCGGGGTAAGAGCACAGGTTTGCGCACCCACTTTGGATGTTATCATCCATTAAATAGACGTTATTGGCCATTATCAGTCCCATATAATGGCTTCAGACTGTCCCGACTGTGCCGCCTAGTGGGTTCTACATCCCATAGAATGGCTTCAGACTGTCAGCTGGTTAGTGTGAGGCATAAAGGCACTACGGTTAATTTCAGAGAAAATGACATGGGCTACGATAAAATAGACCAGACTCCAGCGGTAGCAGATTGTTGCATTCCAATGTGTATGGCACTGGTAACCCACTAGGGGGCACAGTTGGGATAGTCTGAAGCCATTCTACGGGACTGATAACCTCTAATAACGTCCATTTAATGGACTGATAACATCCAAACCGGCTGGTTTTGCTCAACATGTTACAATGCACACAACATTATGGGTGACACACCAGAGCTCAAAAGAGGACAAACTGTTGGTGCATGTCTTGCTGGCGCATCTGTGACCAAGACAGCAAGTCTTTGTGATATATCAAGAGCCACGGTATCCAGGGTAATGTCAGCATACCACCAAGAATGATCAACCACATCCAACAGGATTAACTGTGGACGCAAGAGGAAGCTGTCTGAAAGGGATGTTGTGGTCTAAAACCAGGTGTTTTAGTTTCATTGTCTAAGCCCTGCATTTATACAGGGATAAAGCATGCAAACACAARGGACATTAATCCTGAAAATCCTGTAACAAAACCAAATACAAAAATCATTATCGCACTTAAAATGTTTAGCTGGTGTAGTGTGGATGGCCCATGAAGAACTGTTTCTGAGTCCAAGTTGTTGAGTATCGGTACTCTTAGGAAGTGTATTCACTGCTGGGCCTTCTTCACCACCTATGTTTTAAACAAAAATGCTGATAAGTGTAGTACTGTGGCTGTGTCTCATTTGGTGGGTTGCAGCTGACGTCGGACGCTTACATCTATGCCCCGCGCCGTAGGCTGTCCCTATTTGTAGATGCCTACTCATGCAGGCGACAAAACCCTGAAGACGCAGGCTGCATACAGACGCGGCCAAAGGTATCCTAAAATTCACTGCATCATCAACAAATTAACCAGGAAAACAAAGACAGCAACGTTTTTTCATTGTATAGCGGGTTTGTATTTTTCATGACGGAGTTTGGAAATTTATCACGAACTGAAGAATGTAAGTTAAGCAACTTAACTGAAGAAATTTTTGTTGCAATGAAATGTTGAATAAAATGCCGTTACAAGTATTGATACTGGAGGTAAGCTCAAATTATTACTGCTTTTTATTTTTTTCTCTAYTAAAACTGAATTTTATGAAGTTATACCTTGAAGAAACAACTGAAGTGACGTGATGTAACGAGGCAGCATGTGATCATGTAAACATACATCTTCTGTAGACCAGAACGTCTCATTTCACAGCCGTTTATGCGGCCGACACGAGCGGCCTACGGCCCACGTAGACTGCTGTCTACGTCAGTTACAACCCATGAATTGAGACACAGCCAATGATTACTCAGCTACTACCACAGCAAAATATTTGCCTTTAACTTTGTCCATATATCTGTCCAAATCCACATTTTTCTAAGGGAGGTCATTGGTGATAATTACAGCTAAATGACGTTGCATTATGTACCTCAAACAGTCAAAGGTTAAACTCTGACTGATATATCAAACAAATATAAATTCAAGGCGCATCAAGAAAACTGTTGACGTAATGCTGCTTTTGAAACATGGAAAATCTTATACGAGAGTGGTTGAACCCTGAAAACAAAAATAAAAGAATTCTCGGGAGTTGGCAGAAAAACCTTCACACCGGTGGACACATGCACACATGCAGTAATTTGAGCGGCAGCGTATCATCTCTGTAACCACATCTGTTTCCTGCGTGTGGACAGAAGGAACCCGACACCCCACCGTCCTGTGCAGAAACTCCACAGTCATCACTAATATGGGCAAGAATATCAACATTTAATATTCACAAGGAGACCGCAGAGGTCAAAGCTCGGGCTAAGGAGGAGGAGATTCTGCACACTTCTTGCAGGTGAACAGAAACGATCCCGACTGAAACTCATTCTCCTTTAAGGTTAAGGTCTCCTGCTGCTGAAATATTAGCGCACACCCCCAGAGCTGAAGAATGATCATGCATTTGCACTTGTAGTGTTAACAAAACGTCTCCATGAACCACCTGACCTACTTTAATGAAACCTTCACAACCCTAAAACAAACACAAACCTACTTTTAAATGAACTGGTTTCACATGATGGGTTCATTTGTGTTTTTTCCTAAAGATTTTTTAAACTCTGCGCTCAAAAGACTGGATTGAAGAGGACAGATTTGCAATAGGAATAAAAAAGCAAAAAAAAAAAAAAACAACACACACACACACACATTAAAAGGTTATGAACTTTATTGTCACATAAATGGCCACTTTGTAATTATTCCACCGTTAACCTTCCTCTGTTTTTTTTTTATTTCCCTCTTAGACTGATAGACACTAACAAACTTAAATTATAGTTTATGTTTCATTATCAAAAAAAATCCACCAACACAAAGCAAAACTTTTAATATTCTGCGTGCAGATGTTTGTAATTTTATATTTGATTTTAAAAAATGTCTTCAAATGAAAATATGCTCTAAATTAGAGCGAGCAGGCTGCAGTGTTTGATGAAGTAACAGACAAGGCCAATGCTGCCAATAGAGATGATTTGTTGAGTTTCAAGGCAGCCGACCTTCAGCTTTAAACTGCATTGAATAGAAAGGAGCACACACACACAAACGCAAGTTGTGAGGTGCCGAATGCATGCATCAACATGAACTTACATCTCTGCTCCAAACGTATACGCGCATTATTCCACAGCTTTCGATAAAAAGAGTGATGTAAAAAGAACACAGGTAAAAAGAACACAGGTACAAAGTACATGGAGTGTGAGCGCGCTCAAACACACAAACACACACGCACACTGCTGCATCCATTACACGTGTGCAGTGCAAGATGACAGGTGAAATCAATCAAGCTGAACAGGAGCATCTTTGAGTCAAAAATCAATCAGAGAATCTGATTCTAGCAAGACAAGCCGACCCGTAKCGGATCTTTCCTAAGTCTAAACTGAAGTACAAGGAGGATGAGGACGTGTGGGCGTGGCCTGGCAAAGCCTGGGCCCGCCCACTTTCTGGCAAAGCCTGCCCTTGTAGTGTACATTTTCTTTTTTTCTTTCTTTTTTGGCAATAAGTTAAACAAAAATTGTAGGAAATAAAGGACAGTTCTAAGCTATCRATTATTTTTTTATGAAGAATTAAAAAATTACATTAAATCTGAGAACTCTAGAATCTTTATGGCTTCCATTCAGGGTTTTATATTTTATTTTACACATCTTGTAGGACCCATAGTCAACAGGATTCATTTCCATGGCATAAAATTGAGAAATCTGTCAAATCTGTAAAATAAGATAAGTGATGCCCTAAGGTATGTTTGCATGTTTGATGATCAAAAAAGGTTAGAAACACAAATTCTTAGAGGATAACTTCTGGCTGCTGCCAACACTTCCTCCTGTCCTGCATGTCGAAAGTCACTCTGTAGCAGGTACACCTTGAATTAGGTTTACAAATTAACCAGGACACATTTATTTCACTCTTCCATCCTGTACCAAGTCGCTGCAGTTAGCAGCTACAAGTCACATGGGAACTGTTACTTTTTTTGTGTAAAAAACTAATCAGATTTGTGTAAAAATCAACAGCTACACAAATCTTGGTCCTCACTGGAGTAAACCTTACATTGTGTCACCTCGGTTCAGCTTCTTGTTTAAGTGGAACATCCACTCCAAAGGTCTTATTTATTGTACGGATTATTGCTGTTTGTTTGATTTTAGATTGCATTTTGTTGGGGACTGCAGATGGAAATGAGCTTAAGCTAAACGTGGTGCAAAGCATACTTTTTATTAATGTTTCATTTGCACATTGTCCCTGTTTAAATACATAGAAAGAAATGTGGCTTCAGACTAATTTGTTTGGAAAAAAGAGAGAGAGAGAGAGAGAGAGAGAGAGAGAGAGAGAGAGAGA
>NW_013952530.1:528734-539709 GCF_001266775.1 Austrofundulus limnaeus | reverse complement strand
AGAGAGAGAGAGAGAGAGAGAGAGAGAGAGAGAGAGAGAGAGAGAGAGAGAGAGAGACAGTGTGTGAGAGAGAGAGAGATTAATATAGTATGTCCTTTCAGGTTTTTAGGCCTTCTGGCACCAGAATATGATGCAACATTAAAGTTATTAAATTAGTTTGAATTTATGATCTTGGAATCACTTGGAAAAAAATTTTCAAGCTCGTTTAAATTAAATAATTTGTTTTCATTTAAACCTTGTGCATTTTTTATCAGAAGAGTCAGAGGTATTCTGTGTTGTTTTGTGAGTCAGAMGCTGAAGAATTKGAAAGCCACAATAAAACCAACACAAACGTAAACACTGCTCCAGAGTCCGTTTTGATTTTACAAGTTGTGCTAAATKAGTGGTTCACCCACTTCAGCCTCTGTAAAGGACTCCAGGAGCCGCAGGGGTCCAGTGCTGCCACCCATGCGCGCCGCGCAGAAGTGCGCCTGGACGACGCGACGTGACGCAGACGCGCCGCCAGGGGGCGCGCCGTCACTGAGCTCTCTCTCTCTCTCTCTCTCCTCTCCTCGGCTTTTTTTTTTCTCTCTCTGTCTGTCTCTCTCTCTCTCGGCGTCTACCAAGTGGGGATGCCGGAGTCCAACCGCAGCTCTCGTCTCATTCATGCTGAGCGCTGCTCTCCTGCGCGCGGATCCGCAGAGCTGAGTGTGTGACAAGCCGAGCGGCCATGGAAACGTCTCGTGCTGCAACTCTGACATCCCAAACTAATGCACGCCGAGTTGGACCAACGCAAACGGATTAATCAGTAAGTACCACCAAACTTTTTCTTTGTCCTTTTTTTTTCTTTTGATGGATAGCCCTTTCTCACACAAAAAAAAAAAAAAACCCAAAAAAAGGTTGGAGACTTTCCTCTCCTCCGAGCTTTTCCTCTTTTCTTTCCGCCGGAGCTTCTCTCCGGTCCTCACCTGGGAGATAAACCGCTCACGGAGCGGTCTCGCACTGCGGGAGAAATGTCCGTTTTTGTTTGTGCCACTTGGATCACCTGTGCCACGGCTGCACGCGCGCGCGGGGGGGAGCAGCCGAAACGCACGACGAGGGTCGCGGATCCCCAACAGGAACTGAACGTCACCTGGTTTTAATCGCTTCTTATTTTTTTGGTGGGGATTTCTGAGATGTTGAAGGTGAAATAATGTTTCATTTTAAGAACTATGTTTTTTTTATTAGACTATTTAGAATCGTGGAGCAGAAGTGTTTTCAAATAGTTTGTGGGATTTTTAACTTGTATGATTATTAACATGAAGGAATTAGATTCAGTATATTCCAAAACATTAAACACAAAAACATAAAATCAACTTGGAAACATAAGTTACCTGTCTGCATAAGAGCACATCTGATTWTTTTATTTTATTTTTTTGTGCAGCATGACTTGTTTCCAACTTTATTCATCCATAGGTGCATCTTTCATGTGTTTGGTTTTACATTCTTGTGGGCGTTCTTTCATATCTCTCTTATTTCTTGTCATAAAATGTGTGCGTGCTGCCCTTTTTACCCACCCACTTCAAATCATCTGGGAGTCACATCAACATGCACTGACAGTTTCATGTCACCTTATGAATTTTTGACTCRTGAAGCGTGGGCTGATTTCAAGAGACTACGGGCAGCAAGCCACCGGTCGGGCTGCCAAACACACAGGAAAAACAAAAAGAAGAAGAAGAAAAATCTCTTTAGTTGTGCAGGAGAAAAAGCAGCACCTTCTCTTTCGTATTCCGAACATCTCCTGCTCTCCTTTCCCGCTTTCATCCCCTCTCAGGGTTTGAGCTTGTGAGGATGACTGAGATGATGTGGAAGTGATGGAGGAGATGCAAGGACATGTGAGGAATAAGGGACTTATCCCCTCCTCCTCCTCCTCCTCCTCCTCCTCCTCCTCCTTCTCCGTTCTTTCTCTCTTAAGTGCATGTGTCATGATACGCCTGCACTGGGACTCGTCGATAAGGCTGAAACCTTGAGCATCACCTCCACTTTAGGGGCTTCGGCATGACATCCAAAGTGACTGCACACATGGTTACGCTGACATGATGACTAGGGAACGTGTTCGTTCGTGTTAGACCTGCGAGCAACAACGACTTTCGTGGAGCTTTTCAGCCCCGAATGAGTCACGGAGTCGGACTCGGGGCAACAGGGATGTGCTGTTTGTGCTTTGAGCCCCCTTTTAACCTAATTACCTAGTTTATTCTTGGAGTCTTTTATTATTCATTTGTTCTTAGACGATGGAATCTCTTCTTCCTGCGTGATCAATCTCTTTTTATGTCCTGTAGACAGTGTGGAGATGCTGCGTCCAGCGTTCTGTCAATGGGACTTTGTGTCTTCCCGCACAGATTTAAAGTGTTGCGCATTTTATTGGGTTTGTTAAATTTCTAATTAGGCGCACTGCACTGATTTTATGTAATTTTTTTGTCGAACATATGGCGCCTTTTAGATTGGACTGACTTTACAGTTGAGCTTGTTTGGAGATTCCTTGATCGGGAGTGTTTTTCTACAGAGCGGAGGCGGTGCTGTGGTTAAAACTGTCGCCTCTCAGCAGGAAGRCTGCAGGATTGCCTCCCGGCTCGAACCGTAGCTGCGCGTGTGGGTTTTCACCGGGCGCTCTGGTTTCCTGTCGCAGACCAAAACGTCAGGTTAATGGGTAACTAAATTGTCTCGAGCTGTGGGTGAGAGTGAGAATGGTGGTTTGTCTCTACGAGGCCCTGGGATAGACTTGTGACCTGTCCAGAGTTTGCCGCCTCTCACACAGGGACGCTGGAAAAAGACACCAGATCTTTGCGACTTGGACAGGAAACGCTGGTAAAGACGATGGAGGGATGGAGTGAACTCCATAGAATCACCTCCCATGTCAATAGCAGTAATTTTTTTTTTGATGAAAGCATCCTCAGCCACAGTGTGTGTGTGTGGTTGGGGTCATGTGGGGGTGGTGCTGGAGCTGCTTCAGTGGCTCAGACCCCGACTGAGATGAGAACCACAGAGGATCGACAAAGCTCCCCGCCCTGAGGTGYTTCAGACCTCGAGTAGCTGGAACAAATGAGGCTGCAGGTCCAAAACGCARCATATTGATACATCAGTTTATGCTTATTTTTTATGGGGAACACTCCAAAAAAAAAAAAAATAAATAAAAGAATGTGCTGTAATAAAATGCCCACAGGTTGTAATGAAAAACAACAAAAGGCAAATAGTTTTTCTTCATAATGCTTTCAGACGTCTCACATTTAACCTGCTTRAGCCCAGTGGGAACTGAAGTGCCGACCCAGCAGTCCTCTTTTCCTCTTGAATCACTGATAACTAGACTTTAAAGGAAATGGATATTTTTGCAAGAAAATACTAGTTTGAAGCCCCTCTAACAATGAGGGAGTTCAGTTAGCTTCTAGATATTTCTAGTCTTTATTAGGGCTGTGTATTGGCAAGAATTTGGCGATACGATACATATCATGACAGAGGGGTCACGATACGATATATCCCGATATATTGTGATACTGTAAACAAGGCGATATATTGCGATTTTTTTTGTCCAAAAATTCTATTAAATAAAAACCTCTTACAGGGGAAAAAAATGAGAAGCCAAAATTCATTGTCTCAGAAAATTCTAATATAACATAAACATGCTTTTGATACATTTAGCTGTGTTCTGCTTTGTATTTTATTTTATTTGTTTCATATTTCTTATTTCATCCATGATTTCAATTATCAGACTAAATTTGACAATGGTTTGCAAATATACTGTATATTTTGCAGCTTTTAGTTTTTAATATTAATTTACAATATGGTCACCCAACACTTAACAATAGCCTCTACCTCAAGAGGTAGAGTAGCCAAATGTCTGGCTCACTGCTGCCAACTAGTGGTCAGAGGCTGAATTACAACATAAAAATGAACGGCTGGCAGGAAAGTTGACATTTTAAACCTTAATAAAAAAATCGATACAGGGCTTTAGAATATCGATACAGTATCAGGAAATGAAATATCGTGATATTTCAGTGTATCGATATTTTCTTACACCCCTAGTCTTCACATATTTAATGATGTTTATTGGAATTACAGCAACCGTCAACGATAGACCATAAATCAAAAATATAAAATAAAAACMTATCTTACTGTTATAAGCTGTAAGATGAGAAACTACACCGTTTTTTCCCCACAATGGTTTATTTTAAGATTTTGTGCCATTTTCATTCCAAAAAAATTGTCCTTTTAGATTTTTTAGGGGTGTCCCAATTTGATATCAATATCAGATATCGGTCGGATATTAGCCAAAAAGTGAATAATTGGATTATATCAACCTGCATCTAAAATCTCAGATACAAACCCTCCTTTTTATTTATCTTTTTTAATTTTAAAATATTCTTAGGTTTAAGTTAAAAATGTATGTAACCCATTCGTTAATAATAAATGGGTCAGTTTTGTCATAACTACTGTTTTTGACATTTGTTCAGTGTTTGACTTGATCAATGTTTTTTTTTTTTGAGTTTCCACACTATAAAATTAATAAAAGTAAGTGTGAATCGTTTTGATTGTATCAGCTCAATATTACTATCGGCCAATTCAAATTTGCAATATAGAAAAAGTTGTATCGGGACACCACAAYGATTTCTGTACAGAGCATTTACAAGTTCTTCATTAACATAGACACTTTACAAACCAGTGTCGATTTGTTCAGACACTTTTGCAGCTTTAAAAGTTTTAAAGTACCTGTTTTATAAAAATAATTATTTTAAACATTTACGTTTTCCAGTGACATTAACATCCCCTTCAACAGATAATTATTTATTTTATACTTCGTAATGCAGCGATTTACAAATTCATTTAAGCAATCATTGCATAGAATAATACTATTTTTTTTATTCTGTTCATGATGTCCTTTGTACATTCAGTAAGTGACACAGTGTTTGCAATATGCACAGACTGGAGACTGAAAATGAGGGAAAGGCTTCAAAATAAAATGAGGGCAAGATGGTGAGAAGTGACAAAGCTTTAAAGTCGCTGGCATCTTTTTGATGCAATGAAAGGCCACTGCACATCAATCGGAGGAGGTTGGTTGAAACAGGAAAAGATGCTCCGATAGCACACAGGTGACTGCAGTCAGAGGTGTCGGCTATTTTTAACACTCAGACACCTTGTTAGTTGTCAAAGGACCTGCAAAAAAAGAGTTTGTATGACATTAGCGCCTGCGTGTGGAGTTTTTATGTCAGAGAACATGTGGGTGGGTAATTTCTTGCCCTAATGTGAGCAAGGATATTTCTGCCATTTTGTCAGCAATTAAAAGAATCTCAGCAGCCCGTTTTTTCTCTCTGCTTCTGTAGAGCATGCAGCTTGTGTTTGTTGTCCCAAATGGCCAATTTCTGCCTTATGTTCGGAGCTGTCTAAGCAGTTTAGGCAGCAAAATAATCAGTTTGTGCGCTGTATGCATCTTTGTGTTTCTGTGTGTGTGTGTGCGCGCGTATGATCTACATCTCAATATTTAAAAAAATATATATATAAATGAATAAATCACTGAACCTCTGCTATACTTTGCAGCACAAGTCCATTCAGCATATCCCCCCTCAAACTCACACATCTTCCCTTTACCTTTCTCTCCTTATGGTATTTAGAAGTGGGCCAAGGTCAAAGGCAGGATGTTTCGTTCTTTTTATGCATGGTTTTCAGATGTAAATCGGTCTTTTCTTACCTGTACTGCTGGTTAGATTTTCCATAGGACATGTGGGAGGAAGTAAGTAAGTGGAGGGAAATGCTAAAAAACGGAGTGAAAGATGTCATAAGGGAAGATAAAKCTATTGCAAGTCTACAACATCATACTTCAGATACATAATTTGAAGAACAATTTAGTTTTGTTATGTGTCAAAAACTGGGTTATATCATGGGAACAAAAAAAAACCCTTTACATCCACCTCAGTTCTCTATGTGATGCTGTGGAGTGCATTATGTTTTGCATATCACAGTGTCAGTAAGTTTAAATTTTGCCTCTCGTTTCAAAAATGAATGCCAAAAATGTCTGCCGTGTAAGAATCTAAAAATGAAGAAAAACCCCTTTTTTGTTTTGACTGAATTGTAAAAGCTAATAGAGAGGATTTAAAAACACTGGAAGTGTTTAGGTGTCAAAAGTAGAGACTCAATGGACACGAGGAGGGATCATAGAGGTCCTTGAAGGTGAGAAGAGGAGTCAGAGTGGTTACATGGATTGTCTGCCTTTTTGCTTTTAGCTAAGGCTTAGTGAAAGAGGCGAGGACCAGACGAAAGAGGCTGAAGAAATTGGAACATTGAAAAGGTGTGGAGGTTAAAAGGAAGMGTAATGGTAGACGCTACTTGTCCATCTTTATGACTTTTAGACCATTTCCTTTAGAGCTTTAGAATTTCCACACTAAAAGCATGCAGTGAAGACAGTTTTGGGGAAGCTGACCAATTGATGCTGAAATATATCCATTCATTCATTATCTGTCTCTTGTTCTGGACATGGGTCGCAGGGAGGACCATCTCTTTCCKTAACCAGCTCTTCCAGGAGGATTCCAAGTCTTTCCCAGGCCAGCTGAGAGACATATATTCACACCAGCCCTGTTTAGTCCGCTTTATTCAAACTCAATTTTGTCTAGAAAGTCCGGTTTGTTTTGAGGGGGTGTGAATACGCAATCAAACTCTGATGTGGAACAAAAAAAGCTAGCTCTGGTCTACCTTCAAACCCAGGTCTTCGCTCAGTTGTTCTAACACATTCTCATGTCAGACTCATCAACATGTTGATGCTTGGGCAGGGACCGTCTGCGTCCAGTTTTGATGCGTCTTGTACCCCCTGCGCGTCCGTCCTTGCCGCCCGTGGCTTTTCTGGGTTGCTTTACTTAGGGGTCTTTGGGTCGGGGTCTGAGGTTAACGTGAGGGATCAGGATTAATGGTTAATTTGAGATACTGGGGTTAGGGATAGGCTGTATATAGCTAATATAGGTAAATTTAGGCTCTGGGACGGTTAATTCTCGCGAATTCTCTACATTTAAAAAATGGTTAATATGAGGGATCAGGGTTAATGGTTAATTTTAGGGTCTGTGGTCAGGGATAGGATGTATAGGGCTAATAGAAGTTAAATTTAGGGTCTGGGATGGTTAGTTTCACGCAYTTCCTACTCTTGTAAAAAAATATGACAACGCGCTTGTCTTCCTCCACCTCATCTCGTAAAGAATGGACGTGTGGGGGCTACCCGGCGCGTACGAAAGTTGACGCAGATGGCTACCTGACCAAGCATCAATATGGTGACGTGGGGGGCATGAGAATGCGTTGGTTGTTCAGTGCATGTGTGGATCCCAACTGGACTTGGGACCATCCCAAAAGCCGGAGCCGGAGGTCATTTGGAATAATAGTAATACAGTTACTCATATACATAGTTGCTTGACGTCTGTATAAAGTGAACATCAGTGCTGTGAAGTGGGATGCACTCCTACTCGGTGCACGCCGCCTCACACGGAACCGTCTCAGCCACCTTGTGTGAAAATCAACATCTTCTGCCTCATCGTCCACTCATGCTGATCCCATTGTTGACGAGTGTTTGGCACATTTGCCAAAAACAAAAGAGAAATCCTACAACTGCAAAAATCTGACATCACTCCAAATCTCATGAAGAAGGAAGTTGGGCTCAGTGTCTTCAGAGGTTTTGGCGTCTCTTCCTTCAGTGGCAACAAATGTTGCATGTTTGGTCCCCATTTGTACTGAGTCTACCGGACTATCAGGTGTGAAAACACCCATAGTGTCTCCAACATGTTCTGGGTTTTCTCCCAGATGGCCACATCCCATGCCCCATTCTTCCCTCACCTCTGAACAAAACCCCATGACTTGATCTTAGAGTGCCCTTTTAGATCAACCTATATTTTGAACAAATTGAAAACCAACCACCTGTCCAGGGTGTACCCCGCCCCTCGCACTGTGACTGCTGGATATGGGCACCAGTGATCCATGCAACCCTGAAAAGGCAGAAGCGTGTACAGAAAATGGATGGATGGATGGATGAAAACCAACCAGGTCGGACGGATCAAGGTGGAACAAGTTCTAGAAAGGAAAAGAGATAAAGTTGAGCAAAGTTAAGAAGAGTTTGAAGAATGGACACTGTACTGTCTCTCAGATGAGCAGAAGGGATGATGGAAAATTAAAAACAAAAGTTTCAGGTTGTTTAGTTCTTATCATGGCCCAAGTTTGCTATTCAGAATTCAAAGCTGTAAGAAAGTGATGCAGGAGATTCATTCACAATAGACTGGTTGTTGATTCACTCAAAGATGTGCACGTTTTAAAAAATTTAACAACTACTGTCGTCATGTATTCATAGCTTTAGGCTCATGGTTTCTATGTTCTCATGTGTTCACCTGCTCAGAAAACCTTTCCACAATCAGGTGCCGGACAACCATTTTCAATTTCTCTATACAAAGTCCAGCCCCCTGGAAGAAAATTATCAAGAAAAGATGGATGACAAGTGGCAACTACCTTCACTCGTCACTCACCACAAGGTTGTCGCAGATTCACCTCCAGTTAATGAGCAGTATAAGAGCTGCACAGCCTAAAACCGAATGCTAAAAGTCTGTTATTATTTTCCATGGCTTGTTTTTACCTGCTGCATTGTGTTTTGGACTAGTTTCGAAAAAGCCTGTCAATTATGGCAAAAACTAAAAAGATCATAAATGAAACATAAATAATTCATATTCTTAAAAGAAAGAAAAGTGGGACAGAGTTTACAGCAAAATCACATCTAGGAAGGAAGGAAGGAAGGAAGGAAGGAAGGAAGGAAGGAAGGAAGGAAGGAAGGAAGAGAGGGAAGACAGAAGGATGGACAGCAAGATGGAAAAGAAAGTGTATTTGGCTGTCTGATCAGGCTGCTGACAAAAACAATTTACCAGCTGGTGAAAAATATGAGGTAAAAAGACAATGTCATCGATCTTGTGCTTGAAACCTTTTTGGAGTCACCCCCCCCCCCTCCTTTTAGCTCTGCTGTAAGGAAACTGCAGTAAAAGGATGGGATAGACAGTGCAGAAATGCTGAGTCAGGGGCTACAGTGACACTCCCCTAATCATCCCACACATGCCTTTTTGCACGTGCGCGCACACACACACACACACACACACACTCACACACACACACACACACATCTCATTTTGTTGAGTGCTTAGTCCAAGTGGAGGGAAAGAAAATGCTTTTGAGACGAGCACGTTGTCGTCTTTTGTCTTTGACTTAGTGTTGATGTTTAGGAAATCGGATCAGAGGACCAGATGTGATGCATGTTGTCCTTTATAATGAGAAGCATGGCTACCTGAGCATCCTTTTGCTCAAGGACATCACAGCTGTTGTCCTCCTCCTGTCCCGTGAAGCATCTGCAGCCTGAGTTTATGATTTTTTTTACAGTATTTGATTGTGATTATGTAATTTGTTCCGCACAACTCTAAAAAATGGCCGGGTTATTGTCTTCTTAAATCAACTAAAATGTTATTTTTTTGGTCACATTAGAGAGAAGTGAACAATCTCCGTATAGTTTCAGCCTGTTAAAGCAAGACCCTGTCACTTCTGTTTCCTTCTCCTGCATTTGTCTCACGCTCGTTCCTGGCGACTTTAAATTCACCTGCACTCCCGTCTAAAAGAAAAAAAATGGCCGACAAGACCCAGAAATACTGCGGTTTTGATAGTAAACGCTTCCTCTCCCCCACAATAGAGTAAATCACCGGGTCAAAAACGTGTTGGAAACCCATTTAGGGGCACCTTGTGAGTTCTCCGTTTAAAAGCAGCAGTGCTCTGGCATCTCCCTGGCCGTTTAAAATCTGCCCTGCGAATTGCTACTTTTCTAAAGTTGTGATGCACGGCAAGGTGACGGAGACRGGCAATTTAGCTTTTTGAGAGATGCAGGGGGTTACAAATGGACTAAAATTGAGGAGAAAGTGTTGAGTTTGGTGAAAGCAGAAGTGACACAATCGCAGAAGAGGCTTTTGTTTGGTGAGACGACTTTACTAAACAACCTCAGTCTAATGGGGCTGTCCATTAGTTTCTGATTTTGAGCCCATCTTTGGATTTAAGTATATAGTATTGTGTTGTGTGCTATCATTTATCTTTTGCCCTCTTGCCTCTCAGGTCCTTTCTTCTTTTCATTGAGAATGTTTACACCGTATTCAGAGAAAAATAATAACACATTTTAAAGGGATCTCATTTCAAAGCATTTTTCCAAGGTTTTGTTGTGTGTCTTATTGTGCTATAAGTGATGCGTTTCATTTATTTTATCAAGCTCCGACTTGCTTTTACAGCTACCTACAATCTAATTTCAGACGGATGTTTGTTGGCAACAATGACATCAGATTACAGGGTGCTTTGGATTCTATTTACATCACTGTCCCAGACTTACTTCATGCTGAAGTGACCCATTCATTAATGCCATAATATTGTGTATTTTGTTATCCTGTGTTTTAAAGTGCCTGTGACATGCATATCATTCACATACAAAAGGTCAAAGAGAAAATCCTTTTGCATAGGAAACGTGGCATGATACACATGATTCTACCCATTTTGACACAAAACTGGCATGATTTTAAAAGGAAGTGACATCAAAGGGGAGCTCTTAATAAAAAAAAACACTGATCTTTGTTTATTAAAACAATTTCTTTTCAACTCTGACTTTTATTCATCTCTCTCTGATAGTGACTCAAAATAATCTAAAGAAACATTAGATTATTCTCTACAGTAGGGCTGCCACGATTAATCGATTAATTGACGACTAATCTATTATTGAAATAATCTATGACTAATTTAATAATCGATTAATCGTTTTCTTTTTTTTGTTGTTCTTTACTTTGTTTTTCTCTCCAAACTGCTTTGACACCTTCCACTGCCACATCTGCCTTTCTGTCCTTGACACACATGCACAGTTGAAATCCATGTATGCAAGGAAGTGTTCCGTTCCTCTCATTAAGGAGATGAAGCTGCCTCCAGCAAAGCTTATTCTAGT
>NW_013952530.1:527337-528696 GCF_001266775.1 Austrofundulus limnaeus | reverse complement strand
GATTAGTCGACTAATCGAATAAATAATCGGTGATTAATCTATTATTAAAATAATCGTTTGTGGCAGCCCTACTCTACAGTCTGTGCTGTTAGCCATTTTAGTAATGATCTGTTCCCCTTTGACATTCACTTCCTGTTGCTTGACCATCAAATACCTGAACAACTGCTCATCTCAGCGGTGTAAGTTGTTTTTTGTAAAATGCCATCAATGTTATCTTTATAAAAATGAATTCATATTTAATACAAAAGATGATGTCACAGCCACTTTAAAGGTCCTAATGTATTTTTGCACTTCTTTCCAACTCTTTCTTCAATTTAACAGATCCTATAATGTGTTTAACAGATTTTATTGTGTTTATCATTTTTGCTCTTCAGTTCTTAAGATGTTTAAAGACACAATCTGGAAATAACAAGGAAGAATTCATTGCTTGCAATCTAATAGTCTTTCACATTCATTTTGGTTTTAATTTATCTATTTCACAATTTAGCACCATTGTTCTGTTTCAATTTACAGGTGCAAGAAAGGACTTTATTACAACAAATAAATATTCTTTGCACTTACACTTACACAGTTACAGTAAATATTTCTAAACAAATATGTCATATTCAAATAGATTTAAAGTTCTTTGAGAAAATATTGAGGTAAGTTTATTGGATTTTATCAGTATACCACATTTCAGCTTCTTCCTGTTTGTTAAAGTTGTTCAAAGTGTGAAAACTCATCATGCAGTTGGCACGTTTTGCCTTTTATCCATGCTTTTAATATTTATTTGTGGTTTTAGTAATTTATAATTTAATTCAAGTGAAAATTCAGTTTCATATTGCTTTAAAAAATCCCTAAAAATGCTCATCATCTTCCTACCTGTAGCTTATTTTATGTTATTTATTTATTTRTTTGCTGTGTTGTTCTAATGAAGCTTTCATTCCTTTTTTTGTCATATTTTTCTGCACATACTCCGTGTGTATGACAGTTTTATTCCTACTTCCTTTCCCTGACTGGTTCTGTTGGTTTTAGAGATCTCTACAGACTGACGAGAGGAGGCTTTGCTGCAGGCAGCTCTTTCTCCTTAATGAGAGAAATGGAGCAGTTCCTCTCATACATACACTTCCACACTCATTGTGTATGTGTGGGTGTGTGTGAGTTCAAAGCCGTTCGTGTCTTCGTGCACGCAGCGGGAGCAGCTGTGTGTCTGGGTGTGTTTGTATGGTTTTGTGAAATTGCTCGTGTGAAATAGTGTGTGTGTTTGAGTCGGCATGTTTTCTTGTGTGTAGCTCTGAGGTTTGTTTTTGAGCATTTGTGTGTGTGTGTGTGTGTGTGTGTGTGTGTGTGTGTGTGTGTGTGTGTGTGTGTGTGTGTGTG
>NW_013952530.1:521141-527304 GCF_001266775.1 Austrofundulus limnaeus | reverse complement strand
GTGTGTGTGTGTGTGTGTGTGTGTGTGTGTGTGTGTGTGTGTGTGTGTGTGTGTGTGTGTGTGTTTCATGCCTTACATCTCCACTGACTGTTTCAATTTTTTTTCTCTTGTGAAACCCAGGAAACTGAACTGTTTATGTGGCTGTTGAACACAACATTTCATTTTTGCACGGTGAGCTGATGTAGCTGACTAGCTTCCTTGTGTTTTCCTGGAGGATTTCAGCTTCATATTTCTTCCTCCTATTAAGGCATACCTGAATCCATGTGGGGCTTTGTTTGGATTTTGAGTATAATGTGTGCATAGTTCAAAAGTATGCTGATGTTTTAGCCGAGATTACTTTGGCTTCCTGTCTTCTTACTTCAGAGTATTAAATTTTTAATGAACAAAATATGCAAAGTACTCACGAAAATTACTTGTTGTCACTTTTGCTGAATTWACATATTAATAAATTTAAAAATTGTTTTGCTAAAAGAAAAAAAAAAGAATTTCCACTACAATCAGGTGGCATCTTTAGTGTTGATTCTGAAGTTCCCAATATTGTATCCGAATAATTGTTTTGCCAGCAAAAAGGAAAAAAAAAATGTCAGTTTGTCCTAGCAGTTTTTTTTCCAACACTGATCCAAAATACTGATGGATAACATTTATGGAAGTTTAAAATATAGACACATTATTTTAATTTAGCATTAAAATATATAGAAAGTCATACAGTGGTTAGACAACGAAAGTGAAGCACCTGGTTTTAGACCATAACCTTTCAGACAGCTTCCTCTTGCGTCCACAGTTAATCCTGTTGGATGTGGTTGGTCCTTCTTAGTGGTATGCTGACATTACCCAGGATACCGTGGCTCTTGATACATCACAAAGACTTGCTGTCTTGGTCACAGATGCTCCAGCAAGACGTGCACCAACAATTTGTCCTCTTTTGAGCTCTGGTATGTCACACAATGTTGTGTGTATTGCAATATTTTGAGCAAAACTGGGCTCTTACCCTGCTACTTGAACCTTCACACTCTGCTCTTACTGGTGCAATGTGCAATTAATGAAGATTGACCACCAGGTTGGTCCAATTTAGCCATGAAAYCTCCCACACTAAAATGACAGCTGTTTCAGTTTCATTGTGCAACCCCTGTAGATAGTCAGTGTTTTGGATTACACATAATTAGGGATGTATGATATGAAAATCTCAGCCRATATTGATATTTGATACTAATATTGTTGGTATGGCTGATAACTGATATTTACCGATATTACACAAACACACTTATGTATTTTTTTGATACTGTAAAAAATGACCAGACCGGTGGCACTATCACTAACACCGTCATGGTTAAACAGATACCTCTCGACCAACCCTCCCAAAACAGAAACACAAACAGCAACAAGCGGGAAATCAATATCGGATGTTAATATCAGCCCAGTTTTACTTATTGCCCCGATAACGATGTTTATGCCAGTATATCGTACATCCCTACACATAATACAACTAAATGGTAAATGGACTGAMCTTAAATAGYGTTTTACCAAGTCCCTTCGGACCCCAAAGCACTTTACACTTAGAGACATTCACYCATACACACAYAAATTCATACACTGATGACGGGGCACACTGACAGAGGTGGGGCTGCCATGCACTGGTGCCACCGGACCCTCTGAYAACCATCAGTAGGCAAGCGKGTGAAGTGTCTCTTGCCCAAGGACAACAACRACTACRCAACACAACAACACAATGACTGACAGCTGGAACCAGGGACCTTCCGGTTACTGGAARTCTCCCCTAACCACTCCGCCACAGCCACCCCATAATAAACTAAATGTATAAGGAGACTAGTGGACACACATGCACAGTTGAAATCCATGTATGCAAGGAAGTGTTCCGTTCCTCTCATTAAGGAGATGAAGCTGCCTCCAGCAAAGCTTATTCTAGTYGGTCTTYTGAGATCTAGAAARCAAACAKAACTARTCAGAAATGRGGRTAAAACAGTCGTACACATCACATACACCGCAGGAACAGAAAAAAGCAACACTTAACTCTGTACTCTGTCTTGKCCCAGCTGATCTATTTAATACGTTAGAGTGTATAAATGTACACATTGGATTTGTTCAGTAAGTTGTCTCGACACATTTGTTGTTGTTGGTATTGATTGAGTTATGCTAGCTCAAACACTGAGTGTGTACCATAACGTTACTTCATTTTGTTTAAGTGCTGTTTTTTTATACGAATATTTTGGCGCCCAGCGATGTGACTGCATTGTAAGTTGTGTTTATGCACGGTATATCCATGTCACAGTCTCCATGTTTGATAAGTCTATCCCAGTGGTGTTTGATGCTTTKCCACATCTCCTGTGGGGATTACTCCTGAGGCTACAAAGAGGAGAGAAGACGTATAATGGCATGAAAGAGTGTGAATTGACCATAAAGCTCTGCCACTCTGAAGGGATTAGCAGGGGTTATACTGCAGCACGTGATAAAAAAACTGGTATTTTTCTGAACACATTTAGCCTGCTGCTGGGTACACATGTGCATGAATTAGACAGAAAGATGCACTGGATTCTAGACCAGGATTCCTTTCCACCCTTTTGAGATGAGGAAGCATGTGGTTATGGTTCTGAGTGTGTGTGCATGCATGTTTTTGAAGAGGTGTAGGTGTGACCTACGGGGCAAACAGGCAGTTCCAAAGCCGGGCAGCAGGGGATTACTGATAGGTTTTTCTCTGCATGCTGATTTTGTGTCATTTTTCAAGAAGGAAATCCAGCGSAAGGATGTGTAGTTTAGCAGTGACGTGTTGGCTGGTTGGTTGGTAACGCTGCAAAGCTTCACTTTATTGTCAAATCTGTACAGTAGGGAAGCTGCAGTCAGTGATGCAATTCCCCCTTGGCAAAAACTAAAAGCTTTGAAATTTACAGTATGTCCCGATCATCTTATTAACTCCATCTCATGCTGAGACCAGACATTTTCCAAAGACTTATTTATTTAATATTTATGTAACTCTTTTTATTTTCATTTTAGAAAAAAAAAACAATATTTTTGTACTTTTTTACATCCCTGCTGCGTACTGTCTAACYATCCATCCATCCATTTTCTGTACACGCTTATTCCTTTCAGGGTCGCGTGGGTCACTGGTGCCCATATCCAGCAGTCACAGTGCGAGGGGCGGGGTTCACCCTGGAGAAGTCCATTACAGATATTGTCTAACTAAATGAAGTAATATTCTTTTTAAAGCAATCAACTTTCAGTTTAAGGTAACCATTGCTGTAATTAACAGCTCCAACTAAGAAAAAAGTTCTGTAAATTCTACACATCACTAGCTGTGTTTCCATTGACCATGAAAATGCACAAATTAGAATTTTGAAAATAAATTTGCTCAATGGAAACACGTCAATTTTGAAAAAAAAAAAACGTTTTTGACTAAATGTTTTTGCGCTAGGATGAGGTGGTTTTTTAGCCATATCGAAACTTATGTATTTCGCAAAACTGCAATGGAAACACTTTTGTCGCATCACGGGAGTCACGTGATCAACAGTCAGATGTTTCTACTGGCGAAAAAGACGACAAAGAAGAAGACAACAGGAAATAAAAGTAGTAGTGAAATCACCAAAGTAGTAAAAGAAGGTAGTAAACTCACCGACTACATTTTCCCAAAAACGCAGCATACGTAGCCGCTCTCAAGTATAAGGGGCTTGTCACTCGAAAGCCTCGATAAGATGCCGACGTCTCCACTGATGATGAGCGCTAGTGTCGTGGTAGCAATATGCTATGTGTTTACATCCATTGCCGCCATGTTTGTAATGACTTATCGTGAGAACAAACGTATTCACGCGTGATTTAAATAGCATTTCTTACTTAATGGAAACACTGCAATTGCGAAACTGTGTTTTTTGACATTAACAGAATATTGAAAAAGTTTTGCGCACATTTGCAGTAGAAATGCAGCTACAGTGTTCTGAGAAAGCCAAAGAAAGCCATGAAAATATGGCACATTTGTTGGTCACTACTCTTAAAATCGAAAGCTTTATTTGGTTTAAATGTAATTGTTGCACATTGAGTATGTGAAAGTGCTGTGGTCATTCTTCCTGTTCCCCCACTCTGTCCCTGTAGTTTTTGGCRGCCCCGTTTGGGTTCTGGGAATGATTAAAGTACCAGACGGACCAATCAGATAAGGCTGCTACAGCGGCTGCACGGGGTCATGGGTAGGGTTGAGAGGTCACATTCCTTCGTCTCTGGATAGATCCACGCTTCACACTGTTTCACTGTAAACTGCCTCAGCTGTGTCAGTTCACTCGCCTCAAAGTGAAAGTTTCACCTTTTTTTGCAATGTGATCATTTCAWGAGTGACGTTGTACTCAAAGACTCTTGCAGTCTTGAGCGCAGAGTCGGCTCTTATGCACACTTATATAATATAATAGGAGTCATTATTGTATTGAACAATGGAAAACTGGAGTAGTTTATTTTTTGTAGGTTTTTTTTTTTTTTTTGCAGCTGCTGTTTTCAACCAAACCACGATGTGCCAGGCTGAGCCTGAACATGGCTAATGGAGAAATGGATTTTTATGTTTGTCCTGGTTCAGTGTTCCTGGCACCTCCCTTCATGCTTGGAGTCTCAGAACATTTTTTCCCACATTTTGCAGCTTGGAAAAAGCTTGTGGCCAGAGCAAAGGCTTTAAACCACAACACACACACACACATATTAAACAGCTTTRTACAAGCCCTATAGGTCGACTTTATTTTGCATGGCTACTGGGAGGTTTAAATGCGTTGCACCTTCATTCAGCTCTCCATGTATGCTTTAAGATGAATAAAAGTCATTAAAAAAAGCACAAGCAGCCAGACTGCTGACAAGAACATTACGATTATACTCTACGTTTATAGCTGCTGATGTCTTGTATACATGAAACCTGTGTCTGCTGCAGAGACACTATGAAGGAGATTATCTCTTGAATGCACTGAGTATATCAACTCAAACATCTGGTTCTCTCTAAGAGAGGGAGTCAGTTACAGACCTAAGTGTTACCACACTCCAGAGGTCCTTTAGGGAAATGACTGGGGCTAATGCAGCGAGTGGGGCCAACACAGCCAGATTGAGATTTTCATCACTGTAAATGGTATGCGATTTCACAATCCATGGAGCTTTGCTTTTGTTTTTCAGAGTCACACAAACAGAATTTGTATGCAAAACACAAACAATTTTCTTGTTCAAGTGCCATTGTAAACAAACACAACATAAGATGTGTGATATTTGCACTAAATCATCAGATTTGCTCATCTTAATTAGACATTAAAAATGTGAAAATCACTGGACATCGTTACCCAGATAGCAAAAGATGTTAATTCAATGTAGAATTATGGTCAAAAACATTGATATTTGGTTAAGGTCGACGGTTTATGGTGAATCAACCATCAGACAATCATCCAATTCTAGCCAAAGAACCAATGTTGAAAATCAGTGTGGAATTCTAATGACTGAAATGCCAACATCTAATGTTGAATCAACAGTGATATAGTATCAGTTACTGTATGGTTGAAAACCTAACATAGTTTCAGACCACTTTTTGTATAACATGGATTCAATATCAGGCCTAATCAGATATCAGTGTTGATTCACTCATATTTTGCTATCYTGGTAATCAATAATTTGGAAACTTTTCAGGTAAAAAATGTAGCATTTCTAATATCATTATGTGCGATATTCACTGCTTGGTCAATAAAAAAAGTCGCTAGCAACAAAAAAAGATCACACACTCTTAAATTTCGTTGGAGCACCTTTAGCTTTGATTACGGCACATATTCTCTGTAGCATTGTTTGGATAAGCTTCCCAGACGTGACCAACTGCAGCAACCCCAGATCATAGCCCCGTCCCCACAGGCTTGTAGAGTAGACACTAGGCATGATGGGTGTRTCCTTGATGACGATGAGTCCCCTCTGTCCTTCCAGTTTTTAATAATACGTTGGACAGTTCTTAACCCAATGTTAGTACCATATTTATTCAAGTATAATACGTAAAATTAAACCCATAAAATCATCCATAATGTTAGGGTGTAGTACTATACTCGGATAATTTTTTTTTACTTATGTATTTTAACTGAAATCTCGGCTTCATTCACAAAATGCCTGAGTCCAGAAATGAGACCGTGTCGTAAAAAGCAGTTGAAACAAGCTCACGTTTGAC
>NW_013952530.1:513006-520620 GCF_001266775.1 Austrofundulus limnaeus | reverse complement strand
GTATTATACATGAGATCATATTATACATGAATAAATACGGTAGTTTCTGCAATCTCCTTAGATGTTTTCTCTGCTTGATGCCAATGATTTGACCCTTCTCAAACAGACTGACATCTTTTCCACGACCACAGGATGTCTTTCAACATGGTTGTTTAAGAAATAAGAAGCAACTCATTGCACCAGTTGGGGTTAAATAACATGCTGCCAGCTGAAAGATAATCGCCCATGCAGTAATTGTCCAATCGGAGGTTTGTACCTGTTTACTTTAATTTACTTTAGTTAAATCCAGGTGGCGACTTTTTGTTGGCCAAGCAGTGTATAAATCTGATGGTTATTGAATAACTGCTCTTTTTTTGTTCCAGCACAGATTAAAAAGCTGCTTGGGCACTGTTGTGCTTTTATATGCGGTCACACTTAGTGTGGACATATTGTTACATGCTGCTAATTCTGTTTCCTTCTGCTCTAGCTTTGGTTTTGAAGCAAATAGGAAAAAAAAATAGCCTGGCTACCTGACAGGTTTATATTTAGGTTGAAGCAGAGACATTCAACTAGAATCTGAAAGAAAAAAAAATGTGCAAATGAATGTGTTAACAGCTTCCTGGTGCTTTATGATGGGGGTGAGGGCTTATGGGGACAGACAAAAACAAATAAACAGGCTGTGCCAGTAAAAAAAAAGACAGTTGTTGAGTGCCAAGTTCCAAGAACTGAAAGAAAAAATGTAGTACGGATTGATTGAAAATGTTCCAAAACATTTGAAATTTGGGTTCCAAGACTTTGACGGAAGCTATCACTTCTCTAACATTGGCACCAGCAACAGACACACTGTATGTTCTCAGAATGGATTATTGCCTCTGATTCTGTGCCAAAAAGTCCTGGCAAAAAAAACCCACCTTTTTTTTTGTTTAGACTACAAATTTTGACAAAAGCAAAGAAATTATTTTTATAGCAGCCATTTGCATCTGAATGATTTTAAACTGCAAACATTTCACACAAAGAGTAATTTGGTGTCCTTTAAATTTGTCTTTTGAGTATCTCCCAACATATTTATTACAGGAAACTCAACAGCTCAGCAAAATGTCTTCAATAACCTTTTTSTCCGAGGCTCTGATTAAAACTTGGATGGTCAGCTGCAAAACCTGGAGGCYATAATCACTCAAACTTAACAAGTCGTTGTTTTTCTACTTATTTAGTTTTACATTGCAGCTTAACATTGTGGTGCTTTTGGTTCTAGACCGTATAGCTTCTGCTTTCACAACTTCTGCACACACACGTCACTGCTTAACCAAACTGGCTCGCCATTCACCGATTGAACAAAGCTCGTAAGAAGTGATGAGTCATGATTTAACTCCAGCTGAGAAAAAGTGGAAGCCGTTGTCATGTTCTGTTTTGACTGTGTCCTTTTAATGAGCTTTGCAAGTGAGATTAGGAAGTAGAACAAGCGATAAATAATTATTTATTTAAAGTTTTCAGGACAAGTCCCTTCAACTTACAGATTTATGGCATTTCTGGATTTTTGACTGAAATTGAAATCTGAGTACAAATTTGAAAAGGCAACTTTTTAAAATTGTTATTTTCTATTGTAAATTGAACAGCAGTGGGATGAAAGGAAATAGAATTTCTGAATGGATGCAGCTCCTTTTTGAGACTTTTAAGTGAGTAAGGGGCTCTTTTAACAGCCTCCGAAAAAAAAAGTATGAATTTTACAACCTCGGTGGAGACTAAACGACGTGTCAAGACTGACTTGGCTTGAAATAACCTCGTGAACTCCTCTGATAATCCTCTCGGTGCCCTCCGGGAGTTGCGTCTCCCAGGTTAAGGGTACACAACATGTTTACAGTATTGGATTGCTGCCTTGGATCATCTCCATGGAGAGATGATCCCCTCGGTCCCTGTCTCTGTTTCTGTCCGTCTCTGCCTCCCTGCCAGGCTTTTCTCTGCTCTCACGCCCTCCCTGACCCCTCAGACTCAGGGGTGTCCCCTCCACATGTCTGAAGGAAAAGCTGTCGGCCAGCGGGATCGGGCGGGCACGAGCTGTAACGTAGTACGGCCGAGTATTTATTTAGCAGCAGCAGGTCTTTCTCTGTGGACCGGTGAAATGGCTAAACCTGAAATTTTACTGTTGGGCACTATTTTTATTTCCTAGTGTGCTCAGTGGGGGATCCATACTGAAYGATCAACATTAGTAGTGCCTAGGGTGTCTGCTTTTTCACTCTGACCCGTCAGAAYGGCCATTTTAACAGCTCGTGTTACTTTTCAGAACACTTTCAGAAAACAGTTCTTTCCCTCCCCATGTTTGATCTTAAATTAACTGTTCTCATTAATGTCATCATATATGAATGATTAATTACTGAAAGTTAAATATACTTTCTATTTTGTTGCAAATATCTTTTTGTGTTTTGACTTTCTGTGTTATGCGTTAAAATCGCTTTTATGTGCAGCGMATAAAATTATTATGGTAAAGAAGAAAAAAATAGAAGCAGCAATGAAAATAACATAATTTGACCGAAAGTGCTTTTCAGCGCACTCATTTTGTTGAAAGAAAAGCAAAAATAAGCCGGTTCCAGTACATCACTGCTTCTCGAGCAGGACGGCGCACATATGTGGTTGATTATTTATGAACCCCTTAAGGTGTACGGCTGCCAAAAGCTACACCGTGCTGCTGCACTCGGCTGAAATATGGCTTTAAGGTTAACAAGAGCAAATCGCGAATATCTCGAGCCGCGCTGCAGAAATGCAACAAGCTGCAGGGCGACCTTCGGGTTGTCTTGGCCGAGTCTGCGAGTCGCTGGAAGGTTTGGGTTAAGATGTTATGCTAACAAGAGCGAGTTCAAAGCAACGTTGTGTAAAGAAGGGGAATGTGTGTCAGTCGAACTTGATTAGTTTGGACAAAGTCCATATGGTGCTTTTATAGACATTTCCAATTTCCCTTATTTAAAATGAGAATGCATTTTTTAAAATCGCATTTTGGCTGTCTTCTTSAGCCGTGAAAAGCTAAGGTAAAACTGATTACATCCATTATTCGTCATTATTTCACTTCATCCATCAACATGCTGTGAATGATGACAGACTTAGTGAAAGATGTCTTGTAAAGCAATACTCGAAGGGATTACTGTAGGATTGCTGCGTCATGTACGTTTCACTCCACTTAATGAATTGGCAGAGTGGATAGAATAAAATACACACGACTTAGACTGCTTACAACTGAATGCTTTCAACTGTTTGTATGTTAATGTTTTTATAAGAATTGAAAAAAAAAGATAATTTACTGTTTTTGCAGTGTTCTCAGTCAAGAAAAGACTCATTAAAAAAGGATAGAACTTTACATTAATCATACAGCTGCCATGTGTTGGACCATTCAGTAACATCAGTGTTCTTCCTAACTGGTCCTTCATGGAAAATAATTCTTTGACTTGTCCACAGGAGGGTCGGAGGTCAGGTTTACATGCAGATGAGCAGCAGAGGCTCTGATCGAGTCTCACTCACCCACTGTGTTTTATTTATTTTATTTTTTTCCCTTGTGTGTATGCTTTAAGGTAGCCTGGTAAATATCAGCTCCTTGTTCTTCGCTTTGCTGCGTGCAGAGGGTCTGGACTCTCGGCTATCGAGAAGTGATTTCTTGCTGGAGGCGTGGCCTCTGTTGAAGTTTAAAACGATTGGATCTGATTTACCCAATTGCTTACATATGCAGTGCGCCAGCTTGACYGTGAAGGAGGCTAAGCTAAGAAGCTAACCGGAAATGACGTGCGCTGTAAACAWCCTACTGGGAAGAGAGAAGTACCGAGCTGAACGAGATGGCTGTAAATGAGTTCTGCAGGCTTTGTGAGACAAATTTAACTTAATTTGGAAGCCTWGTCAACACAGACTGGCTTCATTCACTTCCTCCGCTGTCACTGCTAAACTACAAGCAGACACTGCACRGAAAATCGACGCCAGCATTCCCAAGTCCTCCTTCTGTTCAGTGATTGGCCCAGTTGAAATTCCACTGGAGAAATCCTTGTCTATGGGAAAAATGCCTGTGAAGGGTAACTAGAATAGTTTTCAAGGTTTTCTAACATGTTTTTTTAAGTTTTTTTTGTAGTTAAAATAGCTAAAATAATACCAACATCAGTTAATTTAAAGGGAATCAAAATACCAGGTCCAATTAATTTCAAAAGCACTTTAAAAATTTGGTATAAATTTTCGTCTAAGAAGAGCATGCACACGGGGGTTAACCCCCCTCCCCCTCAGAAGCCGAGGCATGGCCGTGGTTCAGGAAGGCTGTCAGGTTCAAGACGTGGTAATCAGAACCAGATTTGGAGACCCAAGGATCTCATCCAATTGCAATCAAGTCAATGAGACGCCTTAAGAATTCACTCTCTTCTTCTGTGACTGTAACCTCATGTCAAAGATGTAGATCCAGATTAGATTCAGAATAGAACTGGAGCAGTGTTCTGTCAGTGTATTTGCTCCAGTACTGTCCAAGTCGAGACAAATTAGGCACCAGAACTAAATTAGGTAATATTTGTCTCAAACTAAGAAAAAGAGGTTTATTGAGGACTTGTTGTCAAATTGAATTAAAGTGATTTTTGTGTGTGGAAATTGTAAGACATTGCTGGAGATATGTATTTTTATTTATTTAATTTTCTAACTAGAAACATGTCAAGACAATTCAATGATGGTGTGTGGGAGTTTTTTTGCACTGCTTTGACACAGAGCCCCCCACATCCCCCTTTGGGGACGTGAGGCTTATAGGGAACACTTTGACAACCTCTGCAGGAGGATATATCATGACAGGAAGCAAGGGTTGATAAAATGTTCTCTGTGGACTGTGTTCGTATGAGCAATTTCATTTGAGTTTAAAGAGTTTTTCCTTTTTTAGGGGGACCCAAGCTCCCTCTGTTTGTTTTTCTTTTGAATTTTACCAAGGATAAAAAAGTTAAAATCTGATTAGCTAATCACATTACTGATAAAAATGGACTTATGACTAAATCGGCTGAATTCAAAGACACCCAACGGCTTTAACCCAGAGTATACACACAGGTACCACAGATGCAGCAGCCACTTTATTCTCATAAAGAAATGCTTAGCCGTTTGTATGTACTGTATCGCCCCTGAACATCTGTGCATAAAAGCTTGAC
Organism: Austrofundulus limnaeus; assembly: GCF_001266775.1. Lineage (NCBI taxonomy): Eukaryota > Metazoa > Chordata > Actinopteri > Cyprinodontiformes > Rivulidae > Austrofundulus > Austrofundulus limnaeus. The sequence goes on along the minus strand of NW_013952530.1, from coordinate 515,503 downwards.
GATCCATRTGTGGAGTGTTTTTCCTRTGGAACTGTGAAAATGGCCCTTTTGAGTTCATTTAGCAAACCTTAGTGTAGATATTAATGATACAAATGAAATGTGAAATGTGAAATCTAATCAAAATGTCACACTGTGATGTTCTCAGGTTTCACAGTCCATTTTAGGACAACTCGGCGTGTGACATTTGGCTCTTTGCAGGGCCACAGACTTACCAATGTTGAGGAAAAAAGATGTAAGATTTTCTTTCTACAAGTATGACCCCCCCCCCCCCCCCCGCAAGAGAAGTGGCGGTCATATTGTTTTCTTGTTAATTTTATTTATTTATTTTTTCATTTTCAGTGATTTTTGGTCAGGAAACGGCTGCACCAATTAGCATGAAATTTCGTAGGAATATATACGTGTCCAACCTACACTGCGCCAGCCAACGGTTTTAAAATAGACCCTATATTTGAGGAGGGGGCTCCATCTGAAAATGAGGTGTCTGGACMTACAAAAATGCTTCTAWCTCAAAWACWATTCAGCGTAGGAGCTTCAGATTTATATATGTTTTAGCTCTGATCAAGGCTATCCATTGGGCCCACAAATGAGTCTGTCTCCCCGGACCACCACTCAAAACAATCAATCTGTTCTGGTGAGTTCTGACTTCTGGTACATTGATGCTTTGCGTACGTGCAGGGATCATATATGCTACTGCTGTGCGATATCTATTATTTGAATATAGAAAAATACTTTAATTTATTTTCACTTTTAACCAAAGAATGAAGTTATTTTAAATCATGTAAACTTGTGCTCAGTTTTTTTTTTTTACAAAAATTGAACTAGTGTTGCCTCCCAATAGTGGACAACAATAGGGAAATAAATGTTGGATTTACCAGGATGGGAGGAGAGTTAAAGACAGTGGATTTAGATGAGCTCTGCCTCAATCTGATCTGAGTGGCTGTGTGCACTTTAATAAGCACTTTAATTTATATTAAAGATGCAAATGTAGCCTTTACATGGGAGATTGATATGCATAGAGGAAGTGTGTGTGTGTGTGTTTATGTGTGTATACCACTTAATCAGGCTTCTCTGTTCATTAGCTCAGTGTAATTGTGTTAGCAGAGTTGCTGGCAGGGCGGGAAGAAAATATCTTGTGTGTAAAGGTCACATCAGAGAAGGGATGACATAAGGATAGATGACAAACAYAGCGTTTACACACATCCTGGCATTCATGCACACTAATTGTCTACACAGCAACACGCGCGCACACAGTCTCACTCTCAGATTAGGAAGGCTTTGGTTGCTTTTGTGTGTATGTTCGGATATCTCTTCTTGCCCTAAGGTATGGCTTTATGTGTGTGTGTGTGTACGGAGTGTGTAGGTTTGTGTAGGTGTGCAAGTGGCTGTTTCAAGTGGCAGTGTTTAATCAAGTGTGATATTCTTTCACTCTAAGCTTGGCTTATGGAATGGAGCCTGCAAAAAGTGCAGCCACATTATCTCTTACGGTGTTTGTGCTCTGTGCCCATAGGATTTTTTTTCACTCTCTCTCKCTCTCTCTTTAATATATAGCATTTGATCAAATTATGCGATTTAAAAGTTGAGAGTGTGCCAAAGAAATGTAGCAGTGAGGAGACGCATGCTTTGAGGACAGGATTAGAAGTATAAATWGCAACAAATGCTGCAGTGAAAGAACACTTTTAATTGACTCTTAACACCAGTTAGGAGCACATTACTTCCTGCCTACCTGCATGTGTAGGTGCATAATGTATGTCCTCGCTGCACAACTGCACGTGCCTAARATATTAAAATATATTGTCGAGTTTGAACTTATTCAGGACTGCTGTGAGACCGCATTTGCATGACCGCAAGCTGCTTTATAAAGCAGGGCTTTTCAAACTGTGAATTGGGCATCCTCAGGAGTGACAGAGAGCTGTGAGGCAAAGATAGGACTTGCATGAGGTGAAAGAGCCGGACTGCATGACTTTGGCCTAAAAGAACATTTTTAGTAGGCTGGCCCACCATAATTGACCAGTCACTAATGTGCCTAAGGGTTTATTATACTGATATATGCAGCTGGTGTGTGTGTGTGTGTGTGTGTGTGTGTGTGTGTGTGTGTGTGTGTGTGTGTGTGGTGGGGCAATGATTAGGAAATGTCCCTACTAAAATAAAATTAGAACAATCTATTACAATCAGGCATGGGGCAGTTTTACCTGGTCAAACTAATGTGTGAACCTGGTTTAAAGTGGCTAGAAGAAAATAAGAAATATTGGTAATACTTTATAATAACTACACCTTATTTAGCCTTACTTAATCATTAAAGGGATCCATGAGTAGTTGTAACATTAGACTTTATTTGATAAACATATATGTTAACTTTAAAATAAAGACTGTAAAAATACTGTAGGATGTTCAGTTTTTATCATTTTCAAACTATAAGTTTAAAAATATTTTACATGGGCGGAGCCATTTTATTTACACGCAAAGCATTCTGGGTAAATGATTACGTGGATAGGTCCTC
>NW_013952530.1:509092-511204 GCF_001266775.1 Austrofundulus limnaeus | reverse complement strand
GTTGTAAAATGTATGTTTATAATGACTGAATTCATGTTTTTAACAAGCAATGTTTAAACACGTGTATCAGTTTGGCAGAGTCAGGTGAAAGGTTTTCCTTTTTTTTTTGTCAGCAAACACTTGACGCAGATTATTTTCCCATTTTTCAACAGAATTATCTTAAAAACAAAGTCCCTCTTCAGCCAAAACCACTGCACAAATWGGTGGTCGCTGCCCTAATTTCGAACCCCTTCGTATGACCCAACCAACTTACTGAATTCATGAAAAAGTAAAAATCCAAACTCTCCATGTTTCTAGTTGTTTGTACTTGTGTGAGAGAGTCGTTTGAATTGCTGCTTTGCCTCCACTCTTTGAGCTTTTATTTTTTTGAAATCACCACAAAAGTAGCCATGGAGAAACWCTCAAATTCAAAAACGAGCTTGTTGTTGGATCTTAATGTTTGTAACKATGTAGAGTTGGCAGTACGCACTCAGCAGACATAGACAAAAGTTGCCGTTGACATTTCCGTAGACAAAGCCTCCTAAAAAAACACTCGGCTTTTAAAAAGCCTTGATAAAATGTGAAAAATGTCATTTTGTGGAGTAGATTGTAGTGTTTTTGTTCTCTTCTGATGTCAAACATACAAAGAACCAAAAAAACAAAGAGCTCAGAGTAAACAATGTTTATTATAATTCAGCATCTGCTTCATGTCATATGTTGAAGTTCACAACAATGTTCTACACTCCTGGTGACGGCAGTTTCTTACGTTTGGTGGCAGTTATGTCGAATGGGAACCGTTTTTCTGGAGAAATGCACTTTCAGAAGTGAGTTTAAAATATCAGCTTCTATCAGATCCAAAGAGTCGTCTTATCAGAGTCATCGGGTTGCACTGGTGTTTAGAAATCCACAATAAAAGCTCAGACAGCAATTTTCCACATCATAGCCTTATAATAGTTCTTTTTTATTAAGAGGTAGAATAGGTCTCTTTTGAGCGAGGCTGTACTCTTTCTTTAGATTGGAAAAACTCCAACGTTATTGCTTCAATTATAATGACCTTCTTCACCCGGGACTGTGACCTGAATGAGAGCACCGCTTAATGACCGACTGAAGCAGGCAGAAATAAAACTGAACATCAAACAAAAATCCCCAAACCATTTTAATCATCTTGTTTGGTTTATGTACAATTAGTGAATTAGACACAGAAGCATTTATTAATCCTGCGCATAATGCAATATTGGAACAGATATCACTGATAGAATTAGAATTCGTCTGGTTTGTCCTTTGTAACAYGAGAATGGGAGTATGCAGCAGTTGCCAGGATTACATTTTATCTGAAAAACCCTTAAACCTTTCCAAGGGAAGTGTATTGCGGAGAAGACTCAGATTAAGAACGATTAAGGCTTATCCACTCAACTCTGTTAACTGTGKATTTTTTTCTCTGCTCTCAGGATGAGAGACGTTTGAGCTGAACTTGGAAAATGGACATATCTTCACATTTGTGGGTGTGAATTCATCAGTTTATGTCCATTTTGCGTATTTTCCCATGAAAAGTTATGCAGTAGTTTCAGTTTGCGACTTTAAAGTGCCTGTATATCCTTCAAATACAAAAATTCAAAGAAAAGATATTTATATTTAAGAAACATGGCATAATACACACAATTTTACCCATTTTATCCAATAACTGGCATATTTTCTTTTGAACTTGGCTGAGCCAAAATGAAACAGGAAGTGACATTGAGATTTTTCTCTACAGTCTATGTTGTAGCCACTGTAGCAATGATCTGTTTACATGAAGACACTCCCCTTTGACATCACTTCCTATTTTCTTCACATGCAAATATTTTAACAACTGTTCATCTCAGCAGTATGATTTTTAAAGCAATACTATCAGTGTTATCTTTCCAAAAAAGCATTCACATTCATTATTACAAAAATTTGACATCACATGCTCTTTAAGGAAGGAAGTGTAGCTGCTGTGTTTCTGTCCTGCTTTATCCCACTAATGCCAACACAGTGTACACTTTTAACAGTTTTACAGTGCTTTTTTTCTTTTTCCACAGAAATAAAAACAAAACTATAACAGCAGATCCCAATAAAAGTACCCAAGTAAAACAAAAAAACAAAGCACAATAT
>NW_013952530.1:506079-507488 GCF_001266775.1 Austrofundulus limnaeus | reverse complement strand
GAAAATTTCATGTCATTAGCACCTCTAGTAATATATTTACTGAGAAAAATGGTGACGTGTTCAATACTTATTTTACCCGCTGTATGCATACAAACTTAACCCTCCATTTCATCCAGACAACACAGCATAATTTGTGCAACAAACACCCAGTAAGTAATGCACTTTCCTGAAGTACAATGTTTAAGCATTTTCCAACCAGGCTACATATGAGCCCCATATGTGCTCATATTCATCCAGTCTGTCTGTAAGAGACTGAGACTTTCTCATACACTGAGTCTCATACACACTGTACAAATCCACTAGGTGCATTTAACTATAGCCAATATCTATTGTTGAATAATAACCATGAAACTGAACATGCTGTGTGTTTTGTGTGTGTATTTTGGTTGTTCGCACCCTGCTGGTTTGCCTACTAGCGCGCTGCTCGGAGTGTCTCTGCAGCTGTCCGTGGGGTCAGTGTGTCAKTTGTGGAATGTGACTGTAAATGGACCAGTGTGTCTCCACTGCATGGTGCTGCTGCTGCCCACATGTGCAAGCACACACAATGAGAGTCAGGCCAACGTTCAGCTAATTCTTTCAAACTCACAAAAATGCTTTTTGAATTTATTTATTTTATTTATTTTTGCAAATGTACATGCATCCAGACCAGTTGGTTCAGTGGTCATGACTTACTAACAACCGTTCATATGATGTAATATATCATAATGAACATAAACTCTGGCACAAACATCAGCCTGATTCTTTGAATTATGAATATTTTTTATTTACTTCTTATTTGATCAAAGGCATCAAATTGTTTTTTTTTTCTTTTCGAAGTTTGATTTCATTTTAAATCAAGTTCTCACAAAAACACAGAGCAGCTTTACCCCCCACCTTATTATTTAAGAAAACAGAAGAGCTGGGTGTGAGTCAACAATTGGGCTTTTTTGAAAAATGGACTCCAAATAGAAATCTCCTTACGTTTGAGTGCATCTACCTTCTGCCTCTTTTCTCATATCTCTCTCTGCAGAGTCTTCATCCCACCTGCTCTTTAGCTAATGTTTTCATCTTCTGCTGGTGCTAAAAACTGATATTAACAGAACACATGGAATGCATGTTTGGTTGTCTAACGTACAGTTTAATAACTGTCATTAGGCCTGTCATGATAACAAATTTTGCTGGGCCATTAATTGTCTCAAAAATTATTGCAATAAGCGAAAATATTGCCTGGTGACCATTTTACAACTAATAATTATAAAAGCGTAATATGTAAGTTTAATAAATCAATAAACTTTAATTTTTAAAAGAATGTTTAACAAAGTGGGCTCAGTCTCTAACAAAAAATGCATTTGAATAAAAAACCCAAAGAACAACAAAATGTAAATTAAACACCACACACAACTAAGACAGTAAATAAACAATATTAAAGA
>NW_013952530.1:482727-505560 GCF_001266775.1 Austrofundulus limnaeus | reverse complement strand
TTGGACCACTCACCAGCAGTCCAGTCCTGTTTCTCTGTAGCCCAGGCAAGACGCTTCTGATGCTGTCTGTGGTTCAAGAGTGGCTTGACACAAGGAATGCGACAGCAGAAACCCATGTCTTTCATAYGTCTGTGTGTAGTGGTTCTTGAAGAGAGAGAGGAATTAAACCAACAAGCAGGAAAATGAAACTTATCATCCTCATTTTTTTACCGACCTCAAAAAAATTTATCTTGCAATTAATTGATTTATTGACTATTGCGACAGGCCTGTCATAAGTTTTATGATCATTCATTTACGTTACAGATCCTTTACGTTATCCCTGTGCTCTCAATATACAAAATATCACATACCACTGGTAATGAACAACTTTACCAGTAAAAATCTGAGTCTCTTAATTACTGCATCATCATTTTTAGATTCAAGATTTAATTAGCTGTAAATTGACTTCTTTGAAAGGTCACCTGCAAACAGGTTTAAAATACACAGAAATGTACCCTTCAGTGCATTGTGTAAAAAAACCTTGAACTTTAAAACAGAACTGTGTAATGCGTCAAAGCTTTAGCGACATGATTATGCAGGTGATTTTCTGTGGAAGTCCGAGCCTGCAGGCTGACTCGCTTTAATCAACACGACAACAAATGTAGGTCAAAGTTTTCGGGGAGTTCAATCCATTTCATGTCTTTGTCGGTTTTGCTCTGTCTGCGCTTTGTCTGGAAAAACAGTTTAAAACCAAAATAGCATCAATACCAATTGATCTTCTGTCATTGCCCTGCAATTTGTTAACTTTACCTTTTTGATTACATATAACTTGTATTTACGAAGTTAATGCATTGGCTAATGTGTCTAGACATGTGTCTGCACGTGTTTCAGTCGTACAGAAGATTGGAAAGATGAAGGATGTGCACTTGCATATCGACAAATGCACCGTGAAGCCAGCAGCCAGTGAGCTACATGCTAAAGAAGTGGTGTGTATAAATTTGCCTAAGTGTTTGGCCAAGGTCTGCGGCTGTGTGCACAATCGATGCACAAACAGCAATAAATCAGCTCAGGATGGACCTGAATGCCACTGCAACTTCATCTGATGTGTCAGCTGGGCTTTTGTAACGTYTGACAGTGGCACAGACTCTTGGGTTCACACGGTCACAGTGGTGAGCATATAGATTACGGGTTCCCAAACTTTTCCATGTCATGGACCCCCAAACAGCATTAGCTTTTGCAAGGGGACCCCCCTCTTGCAAAACCACAAAGACAGTGGATTGATGGATTATGAACATCCTCCTCATTAAAATGACATAAAAACGGGAATCAAACCAAACATTAATGTATTATCATGATTAACAAGACAAATTAAGTCATATTTAACCACTCATAATATCAGGATAATCCAGTTATCAAAATAAAGCCTTTTTAAAGCCAAGAATAAAGTGACTGGGTCATTTTGGCCATATTTGATTTAATCCTTGGTTTGATGTGATTGGTCACATATTTTAAAATATTGATTGAAAAATAGATTAAATTTTATGAAAATGATTTAAAACATGGCGGTATGGTGGCTCAGTTGATAGAGCTATTGCCTCCCAGCAAGAAGGTTGCCGGATCAAATCCTGGCAGGGGATCTATCCTGGTAGAGTTTGCATGTTCTCTCCCTGTATACGTGGGATTTTTCTGGATACATGGCAGTACGGCAGCTCAGTGGTTAGTGCTGAGGCCTCACAGCAAGAAGGTCCTGGGTTCAATCCCCAGTTCGGACCTGGGGTCCTTTTGTCCGGAGTTTAAAGTTCTCCTCGTGTTTGCGTGGATTTTCGCCGGGTTCTCCGGTTTCCCCCACAACACAAAAACATGTACAATAGGTTGCCTTCAGGCCTCCCTTGAAAATGAGATCTGTGATCTCAGTGGGATTTGCCTGGTTAAACAATTTTAAAATGAACAGATGATGGATGTATTTAAACCATTTATTAGATTTATTTATTTATTTTTTTTGCTTTTTTTCTTATCTTCCCTCTAGATTTCTAAGACTTTCCTCAGTGCTCCCTGGTGGTTCCCCCCAAACCACAGCCCCCACTTTGAAAAACACTTATATAAATAACTAAGTTTGACTTAGATGTTATTGAGATTTGGAGTATATTCATGTGAAGTAAAATATCTTTATTATATTTTCAGATTAAAGATGTAATGTGAACATTAATTAAAAATAAACAAACTTACAACTAGAGATTAAGCATGTACAGGTTTTATTTTTTAATGGGGTCAACATAGGTCCGTTAAAAATGTTCAGCTGATTCAAATTATCTCTGCTTACAAGTTAGAAAAACTTAGATTTTGTTATCCATCCATCCATCCATCCATCCATCCATCCATCCATCCATCCATCCATCCATCCATCCATATGTAAAATTAAACATCTGTGTTGTTCTTGTACATTATGAGGTTGAACTATGGTAGTGTGCATCACATGACAATAGACATTTGTTTCCTATTTAAAAAAAACTCTGTCCCATTTTCAGCCTGTTTTTCTTCTATCATTTATGTGTCCACAGCCATTATTCTTACAAATTTCTTCACAAATAAAAATAAATTTCCCCTCTTTTGATCTGATCCAGGTGTTGCAGAAAGACTTTTAAAGCACTTCTTCTCTTCCCCGCTTCACAAACGTCTTCGTCTTTCCTCTCATCTCTTTGTCCCAGTTTAGTCAAACAGTTGCCGATAACATCAGAGACCAGCTTCACTGGTTACTAAATCTATACTGCCACTGAGTCCAGCATTTCCACTTATTTATAGCATTTAAAAGGAACATCAGAAAAAGTGAGAAAGAAGTGGAGCAAAAATAGACTCATTCTTATCGTATCATTTAATGAACAAAGTGAGTGTTTACTGTTTTTTTTTTTCTTTTCAAGTATGAGTGGGGTTTGTGTTTTGTGCAGGAATGTGTGCACGGATCTTTTCATGTTAGTGCATTTTAATTGTGAGTGTACTGAGATCAAATGTATTTAGTGCACTTGTTTAAAAAGCTTTAGACACCATGCTGTATGTGGAAGGTGTACACTGACTTATTTTCTTTTTGTGAGCTTTTTGGATGCTAACAGTAGCTGCATTGTCCTGGTGAGACAGGCAGCAGCATCGTCATCAGGGCCACTGTAATCACGACTGGGCAGGAGATGAAAGACACTATTGACAAGGAGCAAAGTGTCTGAGAGAAGAGAGAGAGAGGAATGCAATGAAAAGGAGGAATAAGGAGCAGCAGAAATCTGAGACAAGAATAGCTTGCTGACCATAGCCAGTTGTGAAACAAACCTTTGCTTTGTGATTTGTGTTTATTTGCACATGGACCAATGCGCTAATAAAGTGTGGGTTAGCACTGCAAGTTTAGCTTTTGCACCATTTGTTTGATGCACATTACAGCTCTGATAAAGTGATCCGTTTTTTTCTCGGTTTTCTATTATTTTCTATTATTTTATTTTATTTTTAATCCATGAATGTTTCCTCTGATTTGTGTTGTCAGAGATGTATCATCTCTGCAATTAGCCAGAGGAAATCTATTTTCTTTTCAAATATTGCCGCCATTTCAATCATGAATCAGCGTGAACATTGTGTTTCCCTGAGACCAAAAAATATATATAAAATATAAAATAAAAAAGTGTTAACAACACAAACAAACAAACAACAAAAAAATAAATTAATTAACTGGTTCATTTTGGAAAATAATCAATGATTTAACTTAAAAATTGGTATCTGAACCTCTTAGCCAGAATGCATTTCTCTTCACTTTATTTAATCATTGTTCTTATCTCATACTGGCTGTAATTGATGTAAATGTATTATCGGTTTAGCATTTAATTATCGGTTTAGCATTTATAGCAGCCATTTTGTTCCTTTAGTCTTCAGAGCTTTGCCTCTGCTTTTGTTCTTTTTCTGACCAGGTAAGTGGATATTGAAAATAAATGAATAGATGGTTGAAATGGGAAATAGAAGGATGGTCTACATTCCTTAATACCCAACTCTTTTTCTTACTCTTTAGAGCAATCCTTCCTAGCATCTCTACTGCCTTTATATTGAACTGGTATGCATCCAAATTGGTTTCACTTTTACTCTCTCCCACCATTTTTTAATCTTATCAGGTTGGACTAAGACCTCATCATAAGCCGTTTGTGTCCAGTTCTCTGCTCTGATGGTCCATATCAAGCAACAAAGCTCCTATCGAAAATTTAGCAAGAACTAAGTTTCCCCAACCGTGGAACTCAGTCAGTGTTCCTGAAACTGTGTTTAATGGTCTTTGCACACACATGCAGATGCACTACATTTGAACAAACCACAGGAGCTATGTTCTTTGTGCATACAACACCAATGTTTGTTTGGCCTTAATACACCAAGCTATAYTTGGATACAACTAAACACAGTAAGTCGGCCTAAATGCCTCGTACCAACTGTCAAACACTGTGGTGGAAGACGGACTTTTTCTGTTTGTTTTGCAGCCACAAACTTGCAGACTTAAACATGCAATAGGACAGTGATCAAAAACTAGTAAATCAACAACAGAATGGCTGTAAAAGGAAAAGTATCTTTGCCTGAATAAAATGTAGGCTGAAACCAGAAAAAATACAGTAAAACTCCTCTAAGATAATGTGAGACAGGAGGTTGATATAAAAGATGCAAGTTTAATTAGTGTTGACAATTGTTCAGATTTTCAATTTGTGTTTTTTTCTTACTATTTATCCTCTGAATTGTGCTTTAGTTCTGGTTAAATAATCGCTGACACTGAGCAATGTCTAAGGTTTTTATTTTTCATTTGTGGCTGTTTTTATYTAATCTGGTGAGAACCGGCTGGTTTTATTTATGAAATGTTTCGTCTTTTAGGATTATGTTCRTAAAAAGTAAAAAACCTGGGAATTAAAAAGGTTGCACTTCACCCACGACTGTGTGCATGTGTTTACCTTTTCAGCTGAATCCTTGAATACCTCCAGACAATCAATACACAGAGGAGCAATGTTTAGCCCTGTCTTTTAAAAGATGCACTCCACTGAGTGGTGCGAGCCAAGAATCAAAAAGTCAATAAAACAAGGCCCTCATTTGTTACTTTTTTATCAGTAATTTCAGCATCAAGTCCTTGTGTCCTGGGTGAATGTTGAGTGTCATCTTTTGTTACAAATGCATTCTTGTCAGATCATTGCACATGCATAAGAAGGGTGCATGCATTAACTAACATCTGTTTTTTTCTCTCTCTCTTTCTCTCTTAGGGCTGGTGGCAGATGAGACTGAGGACCAAAGGATGAGATTATAACCTTTTAAAGTGGAGAAAAAAAGGAATAAACACAAGTGGATCTGATTACTCTGGAACTCAGTTTTTTGTATCGTCGTACCCTGCTGGGTACCATGAGGAACTGACTGAACCCTTGGCGGATTAAACACTCAAAAATACACATTAACACCCACTTGCTCATGCACCCCATCCCCTCCCCTCCCCTCACCACCATGCCCTCTCACCTCAATCCACCCCTTCTCTTCCCCTTCCTCTTCCGTCTCCTCCTCCTCTTCAAGGCTTCCGCATCTACCACTCCTCCCTCCTTCCACTCCTTCTCTCCACCCGAAGGAGGCCTCACGCATTTAGTGGTCAACAACAAAACCGGAGACGTCTATCTGGGTGCCGTGAACTGGATTTACAAGCTCTCCGGCGACCTCACCAAGCTGCGGAGCCACGTAACCGGTCCTGTCACCGACAACCCTCGGTGTTACCCTCCCCCCGGCGTCCAGTCCTGCCCCCATGAGCTGGTGCAGACTTCTAATATCAATAAACTCTTGCTACTCGATGCTGCCCACAACCGCTTAATTGCATGTGGGAGTACTTCCCAGGGAATATGTCAATTTCTGCGTCTGGATGATTTATTCAAGCTTGGTGAGCCACACCACCGTAAAGAACACTATCTATCCAGCGTGGCTGAGGCTGGCACTATGTCTGGTGTGGTGATCTCCCCAGATATTTTTGGTGGGGGTGGCAAACTCTTTGTCGGCACCCCCATTGACGGGAAATCAGAGTACTTCCCCACTCTGTCGAGTCGAAAGCTGATGTCTAATGAGGAGAACGCGGACATGTTCAGCTTTGTGTACCAGGACGAGTTTGTCTCATCCCAGCTGAAAATTCCCTCAGACACCCTCTCCAAGTTCCCAGCGTTTGACATCTACTACATCTACGGCTTCAACAGTGAGCAGTTTGTCTATTACCTCACCTTACAACTCGACACCCAGCTCACGTCACCAGACGCAAGCAGCGAACAGTTCTTCACCTCGAAAATTGTTCGCCTCTGCGTCGACGATCCCAAGTTCTACTCTTACGTCGAATTCCCCATCGGCTGCACGAAGGATGGAGTGGAGTATCGCTTGGTTCAGGATGCTTTTTTGGCCCGTCCGGGAACCCGCTTGGCACGTTCTCTTGGTATTCGAGAGCACGAGGAGGTTCTGTTCACCGTATTTGCCCAAGGTCAGAAGAACAGAGCCAAGCCGCCCAAGGAGTCAGCTTTGTGTTTGTTCACAATGAGGCAGATAAAGGAGAAGATTAAAGAGAGGATTCAGTCGTGCTACAAAGGAGAGGGGAAACTCTCCCTGCCCTGGCTGCTCAACAAGGAGCTTGGCTGCATCAACTCGGTGAGTGTTTGAGACAGGATTTCCCAGAAGTGCTTCTGTGATCAGAATTTAGATTGTGTGCTCGTCTGAACACAGACAGATTGTTCTAGAAATTTTTAGTCTGTGATTGTATGCGAGACTTCCACAGTTAACAACACGACACTGCTGAGGTTCAAGTGCAGTTTATTCTAGAACTAGAAGTGTTTGTTCAGGTGTTGCTTTGTTTCAAATGTGTTGCAATTTGACAGCAGTCATAGAACAAGTTTTTTTTAACCCATCACGTGTAAGACAGTGGTTTACAAGTTAGTGTCTATAAAAAGCATTCACCCCTCGGATGTTTTATACTTATATTGCTCAAATAAATCAGTCATAGTCTATGTAAAATGGTCTTTACAAAAATAAAAATTAAATGTTCAGTGGTAAAAGCACATCAAATTACCAGTATTACCAATTAAATAAAAATACGTATAAAATCTGTAGGCTGAAAAACAAGTGTATGTTCAGATGTACCTTTATGTGTAATACATGAGTCTCACAGCAGCGAAAGCCCACACCAAACACAAATGATATTGCCAAAAAATGCTAAAGTTCACATAAAATAGGAAGTACTGATTATAAAGGGAGGAAAGAACAAAAAAGACGTGTATCGCAGCTRATATTGTCATCACAATAATTACAAATATTATCGCCATTGCAAGATTTTCTGATATCCCTCATCCTTTAATTCAAATACAATCATTAACACTGTTCAGCTTAAGCCAGAACTGGTATTTATTCTTAAAAATGTGCTAAACTTGCTAATTAAAAAATGCTAAATTATTTGATTTAAATTAACTAACTACATCAAAATAAACTGACTTGTTTTTGCAAAGCACTTGTGAAATAATAATATAAAAATCACTGATGTTGCAAGAAGCCAAACTAGTCGAAACCAATAATTTTTTATTCAGTATTTTTTTCTAATCTTATTCATTTTAATCCATAAACAGTTTATTTTCTAAGTTCCTGTCTGTTTTATTTAGTTATAATTCCAACTATGAGCTGGCCAAAGGGGTGTATGTGTGTATGTATGTGWGTTTCACCTGCTCATGTCACCCCACATGTAACACACACTCCCAGCTCTGTATTGCATGAATAATTCACCCGGTCTCACCCTGTTATTCAGTCAGTGCTCCGCAACAACCTGCCATAAATCTCTGGACGACTCTACACCTCTCTGCTTTCATTACCCCTTCCTTCCTCTGCAGTTCATTTGAATTTTCCCCCTCTTTGTCTTTTATTCTATTTCTATCATTTACATAAAGAATTGTTTTATGGTTTAAGCCCACCCTGCAGGGTTTTTTAAAATGATTTTTTTTTAAAAATCTATATTTATTGTTTTTACATTACGTGGGATCTGAAAACATGAAAGACAGAATTATGATAAAAAGGAGCCGATGATTGTGAACAGGCTGATTTGAAGACGAAATGAGAAGCAGGAGGAAACGAAGAAGGGGATAAGTCTGAATGGGAAGACACTGATGGAAACAAAYGAGAAAATTTAACAGGAAAAAGAGGACATTAACCAATAAAGTAAACCACTTTAGTCATGTCAGACAGTTGATTATGTTGGTTAAAATGTCACATAAACCTCTCACTAAAACTAGAATGCATTTCCTCAGTGGTGGGCAGCACTAATGTAAAAATTAGTTCCACTAGCCCTAAAACACTAACTCAAATACTCAGGTCCCCCAATTTTAAAGCACTAACACACTCAAAACTTTAGCTAAACCTAATTCTAAAGCAGTAAAATAACCCAGTCAACCCATGGAACATTTTTCAACWGACAACATGAGTCACATGTTGCCATGTTGCTCTCTTAAGACTTATCATTGACATTCCACAGATATATTTGGGTTCATATGTTGTCACCTAGTGCAGTGGTTCCCAAACTTTTTATCTTCTGACCCACAAAATATCCATGGCAAAAACTTGTGACCCCAAATATTACTGGTCTGAGTACACAAACTTCGTTAATAACCCTAAAAACACAGGCTTTTTGACAATCTAAACAGCTTGTACACAAATATAGATACTTATTTATACTTATTTTGTGTTTTTGTAATATTTATAGGGAACATATTACATCAGCAATTATTTTATTACCCTTTAAATTGATTTCTGGAGATTATCCAAGGTGCTTCATGACCCATAATTGGGTCCCAAGCCCAACTTTGGGAACCAAAGTGCAGTGGTTCCCAAACTTTTCAGCTTTTGACCCACAAAATAACAGYAGCAGAGACCTGTGGCCCCAACTATTTTTGGATGATAAACATTTGTTTCAGGTCAACAAAACATGGGCATAGTAACAATATTTTTTATATTAAATTTACCAATTTTAAATACACTAACCTCACTCCTTTGTAACAACTAAGGCAAAAATGTAATTAATTCAAAAAATCTTGTCAGACCCCACCTTGATGTTTCAGGACCCCACTTTGGGTCCCGACCCCACCTTTGGGAAACACTGACCTAGTGGATAAGTAACACACATATGAACAAAATATGCATCAGATTTCAGTCAGTCGTCAACATTAACGTTGATCAATAACATTTATAGATCTAAGTTAGTGCTTCTAAATTTCGCCTATAATTTTAGCAAGTGCTAAAAAACCCTAAAGCACTAATCAGGAAATTAGTTCCCCTATTAGTGCTTTAGTGCTTTAGGGGAACTGTGCCCACCACTGCGTTTCCTAAGCCTGATTGTAAACACTTTAGTTGCTTTACCGATAAGGCCCTGTGACTTCATGGGCTCTTTGACAAAATCTTTAAAACCGTCACATAATCTGTCTAATATAAAGTGTCAAAGAATGGTTTACACTAATTAAAACAATATAAGTTTTGTAATTGCAGACATGTCAACCTCTTTAGATGAGGGGCAGAGGGTTTGAAAGCAGACTTTCTGATGCTGGGAAAGGCAGAACATGAGACAGAGTTACGCCTGGAACATGGCCCCTAAACATGGCTTTTTGTTTTAGAATTGCGATACTTTGTTGGGCCTTCAGTAGCTTTTCATGTCCAAAAATAACCAGAAAGACATTGTTTATGACAGTAATTGTTTGTAGAGCAGTAATTAGTTGTTATCAGTTTGCTGATGACACTGGACTACAATTGCGGTAAGAATTCCTGCCAATCAATAACATGGTGTTGTCATAGCAAGCATGTCAGCATTCATCTTGAAACACTGCTGTCTATAACCAGCTTGTASACAAGTGTCAATGAGGCTGCCCACTTTTACAACATAATTAACACTGTGGGGCAGCATTTGGGGCAGTCATCTTGTGTCCAGAGAGTTACAGGTTTGATTTCCTTATTATGCCCAAATGTCGCACTGTCACTGAGCAAGACCCCTAATCCCCAAATGCTAACTGGTAGGAGTGCAACAATACATGWATCTGTATTGAACCGTTCAACACAGTCTAGTCTCAGTACGCACTTGTATTGAACAATACAGATTTTAAAAATTTACTTTATCAGCTTGTCTTCTGAAGATGCTCTGTGTTGAAGGATCAGTGGATCTGTGTTTGACTACTCCACCTAGGCTGCATTGTGGAGCACAGATCCACTGAGAAACCTGCTGTTTCAGCAACATTTATTTTAAAAACTACTTTTGAGGTTAAGCAAATGCTCATAAGTAATTTCAATAAATTGTGAATCAAAAAGGGCACAGAAATTTGTCCTTTTTTTGTATTGAAAAAAGTTTCAAACCGTGAGACTAAAGTATCGACTCAAGCCGAATTGTAAATTTTCTGTATCGTTGCACCCCTACTAACTGGGTGCTTAAATAACTGCCACYGCTCCACTTGTGTATCTCACATGTGTGATGTGTCAAATGCAGAGAACAAATTTCTTTATTCTAAGGCCACAAACGATGATGACAACACATACTGTAGCATTTTCTTCTATTAGTGGATGATGTTAGCTGCCTAGTGTTGATCTCCAATATTTACCCGATTACTGTGTTCATTTTCCAACCACCTAATTCCGTTTGGCATGTGATTACATTTGCTCATGTAATTCAATATTTTAAAAAACTTGAAGGCATTTTAAGTTGTGCAAGCAGAACGTGGCCTTGTACCCATGAGGTGTACCGTATATGCATGARATTATGCTAATGAGTGTACAGTCAAATGATTGTCCTTTATGGCCATCTGTTGCTCTGCCTGCAATCGATCAAGGTTGAGTCAGCAGAGCTTTCTCTAGGATGTCGTCGTGATGAATTTATGATATCCTTGTACTGGCATGTTCACTGTTTCCTGACTGCACTGATGACAGCTGCTTGCTTCTGCACTTAGTGTCATGTGGACACTTGTGCATTGATTCATTTTCAAAYGGCATGGTCAGTCAATAAACATTCAGACAATTCTGTTTACCTGGTTATCATGGTGTACATTGGAAAAAAAATGACAGATTTAATTGCTTGTATATGAAGTTGTGAATTTGTTTATTTACCATTTAAAATCTTGACTTGTTTAAATCTGATTAGTTTACAGACTACACTTTATTGCAATCCTGAAATATTATAAAATAGTTGTGTAAGCATTATAGTTGACAAAACAAGCAATTTATTGATCCTAGTCAATAATCCCATCCCAAAGAACTTGCAAAAAACTGTAATGGTTATGTTAGCGTTGCCTGTTATACAAACATTTCTATTACGGATATGCCAATTTGAAAATTTCAGCCGATATCGATAGCCAATAGTATTGTTTGTGTTATGGCTGATAAACAATATTTACCGATATTTCACAAACACACAAATTAGTTATATACATGTACGTACAAATTCACTCGTGTCTTTTTTCAATACTGCAAAAAAAAAAAAAATTAAACGACTAGACCGGTGACATGATTCTGTACTTCAGTTATTCCTGGCTGTGCAGCGTCACTTTCACTATCCTGATCAAGCAGATACCAATGGACCAACCATACCCCCCCCCCAAAAAAAAACAAACAAACAAACAAAACAAAACAAAACAAAACAAAACAAAACAAAAAAACAAACAAACAAACAAAAAAACGAATAAATTAAAAACAGAAACACAAAGCTAAAAGGTGGGAAATCAATATTGGACGTTAAAACTGGTACATTTTTACTTATCGGACCAATACCAATATTGTAAAGAATGATCAATATTGGCCAATACCGATGTTAATGCCRATATATCGTTCATCCCTAATTTCTATAATTTCTGACGTATTACACACACATACATAAAAATCACTTTGCATAAACTAGGATTTTATTATAAATTCTGAAGAACGGAGCATGGTGTAGAGCATTCAGATGATGGGTTTGTAAATGTTGGTGTTCACTTCAAATGATTGATGCAGTCTAGCAGTCAGTTTTTACCCATCAGTTCATTGTTTGATATTTTGTCTGTTTCAGCTCTTCTAGTGAATGGTCTATGGTGGGGAAAAAGGTAAAGATAGATGAAGATTTTGGAGTAAACAACTATTAGTGCAATAAAAGCTTCCTATTAAAAATTGATGTACCCAAATTCACAGATGAACACAAATCAATACCAAAACTATTATCTTTTAATAAACACAGGACAAATGAATAATAAAAATAAAGTGAGTGGGTTTCTTTGAAAGAAAGYATTTACCCCTTGCACACCAAAGTTTTAAGCAAAGTTTAAACTTCTGCGTTTGAAAAGATCAGCTATTTGTGGCGTCATCTTGAATGTGTTATAAAAAACAGGTACCTCCAGTTTTTTTTCCAACACTGATTGAAGTTTTGTTTGTCTGTAATTCTGCATTTTATAGATGGAATCATAAAGTCCAGCAGATAATTTTTAACACACCAGAATTCAACCAAAATAGAGTATAGGAAATCAATCTCGATCCAACTTGAACTTTGTGATAAATTTTTCACAGTGCTGTCAAGGCAATCTTCATGCTTGCTCAGTTTGCAGTTCTGAAAGCTAATTTAGAGCAGAGCACAAATGCTTTTTTATATTTATAAGTACACTGATAAGCCTTAAAATTTGTGATGACTTGCCCAGTACTTAGTTTGCACTCCTCCTCCTCCCATAAACCACRAAAATAGTAGTTGAGGGTCGATATATAAAAGATGTCCTGAAGTAGTTTGGTACTAATTGTTCCCATTTTAACTTGTGGGATTGGATCTCTGAATGGTATCTGAGCACTATCTAGAAAAGTTAGAGTGTGAACGTTTCAGACTTTGTGTTCTTTAAAAACTTAGCATTCTCTCAACCACCTACAGTAGGTAGTGCGGGGTGGTATGAGACAAATTTTGTATCTCGTTATTTTTAAGTTATCCCGGTACAGTATTTTGTTCCCATCACAGCTCAGCTGATGTCAAAATGTACAAATGCTGCTTATTGATCAGTAAACCACAGTCAACTGAAGTTACTCTGTTTCTGCAACACAGAAGTTATTTCTTTTATTGTATCTGTGTCACTGTTTCCCTCCTCTACATGTCWTTTCTTCTCTGCCTGGTTGTAGACATTAGTCATACATTTTGGGCACACGRGGGCAGGTAGAGTCATGAAGGAGGAGGGTTGATCAAAGATCATTATTGGGCAAATTTACTTGGCGCATGAAATCTATCTGTGCACATCACTGAGGAGGTGTACTCAGCAATGGCAAAAACACATTTTTTTTGCTGCTCCAACAACACTAGCTTGCCCTTTGTGCCGCCCTGTATGCACATTGAGTGATGCTGCAGCAAAACTGTTTAGTGGTGGGCGCGGATGGGCCATTCCAAGCATGTTCTGGCTATTTGAAACAGTGTGTCGTATGAAAATTTATATAATAAAGAAATTAAAAAAATGGTTTTATGATGTGAACTGGTTTACCGCCCATCTCAGCACCTACCGTATTCCTTATTCAAGTATAATACGTAAAATTAAATCTGTAAAATCGTCCATAAAGTTGGGGGGTAGTATTATACTCGGATAATATTTTTACTTATGTTTTTTAACTGAAATATCGGCTTCTTTTACAAAATGCCYGAGTCTGGAAATGAGACCACGTCRTAAAAWGCAGTTGAAACRAGCTTACCTCTGACACTCCTCTGTGCTTCAGAGCGAGGTAGTAACAGATCCAGGCAGGTGACATGATGTGRAAAAAGGGGAAAAAAGTAGTCCTGCACCTTAGTAATSAYRRCRAACTAATGACATTAGCATGTGACCRAGCCGCTCCTKGAACAACAACAAACACATGTTCATCTGTTATGGTGGCCATCCACCGGTGTTCTGAAAAAGTTTGTATCCCTGAAAAAACGTTTCCCCACCAGAGGGGGCGCTCGCGAGTAGGAAGTAATCTGCTTTTCCCCCACAAGATGGCCCAAATCTCATGTGAAGTCTCTGACTTTTGTGTTGGCGCCTCCTGGTGGACTATGTGTAAAATGCCAGAATTCATATGATGCTTCTACAGCTGATATACGTATATTTGTTGTCAAAATACCTTTAGTTCATATGTTGTTAATATAAAATGAACAGTCCAATGATCATTTTACTGATATGTATAAAGACTGCAAAGGATGAAAAATCTTGATGTCTGCATGAAATTGGAGGTTGTTTGAGGATTTAATTTTTATGCTTTTTAAGCTCAAAAAGTGGGGGTCTTATTATATATGAGATCGTATTATACACGAATAAATAAGGTAAGCCTAAAACTGTGAGTATTAAAGCAAGGATCTGTTGTACAGAAAGCATCAAAAGTCACCACTTAGTATTAATTGATCAAAACTATAAAACATAAATTTCTAAAAGCACTTTTTAGCCACATTTTCAAACCATGGGTGTGTCTCAAACTGCAGGTTTCTTCCTGTGCAAATTTATGTCCACTCATTATCAGTAAGAGGCTGGTGTTGGTCTTCTGGGAATTAAACGGAGTAGTGGGTGACCTTCTCTGCTGTGGGCTGCTGTCCAGCTCCACAGCTTAGTGTGCAGGCAGACCCAGCACAGCTACAGCCTTAGCATGGCTAATGAGACTGATTCAGACAGAGAGGGAGATAGAGGATGGTATCTTATTATGCATATGTGTGTGTGTGTGTGTGTTTATGCATATGTGTGTGTGTGTGTGTGTGTCTTTTGGACTCATTTTATCTCCCATCTTTTTTGTCTTTCTCTGTTCACTAAGTGCTCATTTGTTTGTGTTTTTGTGCCGTTATTATCCCTCAATTTAAAGAAGCAGAGAGAAGGAACTGTATAAAAAAAAACAAAAATGCTGAGTCTGTGTGCACACAACTCTGCACTGCCTTTAAAGTACTTGGTGAAAATCAGAGAAGATGGTCTACATCAGAAATTAGAAAGTGAAAATATACTTGCATACGGAGCCCACAAGGGGACACGGGGGATTTTTTTTCTTTTGCTTTCCCACGTAATACCTTTGCGTTAGGTCGCAATACCTTTACGTTACCTCATAATATTGTTTTGCGTTCCCACGCAAAAGTTTGATTTGTATATAAACTGAATTAAATCAGACTTTTATTTTGAAATATCCATTTACCAAAACAAGATGTGTCGCCACAAGTTCGTGAAATTGACATTGATGTTGTGTGGCTGCACTGTGTTAACATATGACATACTTCCATGCGTGGCTGTGTGAAATATTCATTCTGAAGCTGAATTAAAGTAGTAGGCTAACTCGCTAAGGGTAAACATGTGAGTTATTAATAAATCGGCAGGCACAACAGTGTTTAAAGACTTTAGCGAGGTAAAGCAATACTTTGCATGGGAACGCAAAAAGAAACAAAATCCCCCATGTCCCCTCGCAGGCTCACTTGCATTGCTTTTACCCCTCTCTTGGTCTTTTTTRTGTTTTCAGAGCACATTGACGTTTAATAATATAAACAGCTGTTGATCACAATTAGCAATGGATACGACCACTTTATGTTGCATTGTGTTGTCTCGTAAAGAACTTGGGCAAGCTGCAGTGACTGATTATGTCCCCTCTGTCTTCACTGTATGTTTGGTCACATTACAGAATCTGAGAAATCCCAAAAAACAGTTTCACTCCAGAAACTTTAAAAATGCATGTCGTAGATCTCCGTATTTGTTGCAAATATGTGCAACTAAATGCAGAAAAACTGATCCTGCACATGCAACATACCTTTGTGATGAGATGAGCACTGATAGAAAAAATGCACACTTCACAAAACATCATTAGCAATGTGTTCCTTTGCATAAGGAGAGCCGGAAGACCTGTAAATACCTGAACAAATACAGTTAATTAATGTGATTTATTTTGTCATTGATGTTTTTTTTTTCTCCAGATGAGCAGGTAAAATATGACTAAACAGATGGTGTTCTCAGAGATGAAAAGTAGACATCTTTTTTAATTTGAGAACTTCACAGGTTTTTTTAACTCACAGTTTTGCTGTTCAATATTACACTTCTTATAAACAGAACTGATGCCAAATATTGACAGGATTACAGCTCAGTAAATTTTTTTTCTTTTTCTGTCATTTGAGATACTTTGATGTTTGACTCAGCAGAGTGCTGCACAAATCTGTGCATTGTAATGATTTAAGATGCAGAAAGTTCCAGTATGTTTTTCAGCTCYACGCTGATTTCCCATAGCGTATTCACCCAGGATATCTTTTTATTACTGCTCAACATTAAATGGAGAGGTTTCTTGTTTTTGTAAAATGCCCTAAGATGACTTTTGTTGTGAATTGGCATTATATAAATTAACCAAATTGAAAATTAAATCCAAAAACAATGAATGGTGTTTGTGAACTAATTTGCAAACAGTGGATTTCAGATTTGTTGCACAGGACAGCATGCTGTACAATGGCTGCTAAAAGGCCAATGAGAGGGTCAGCTTTTGGTGGATTTTTAATGTCTTGGAGCTTTTAGATGATTAGCCTTTAGGTCGTATTCACACCAGCACTGTTTAGTCTGCTTTAATCAAACTCTAGTTCGTTTGCCTGGAAAGTCCGGTTTGTTTGGGGAGGTGTGAACGTGTAATCGAACTCTGATTTGGCCCAAAAAAGCAAACTCTGGTCTGCCTGAAAACCTTGGTCGATTGAAACAAACTCTGGTGCGGTTCGATTGCATGTGTGAACGCCTAGCGGACCAGAGACCGCTCTAGAAGCAGGAAGTGGACTATACCGCATGACRTTCTGAGTAATAACAGTATTAAATTTACTTATATCGTGTAAACACGCCACGGAGATGCCTCAGCCGCCTTGTGTGCAAAACAATTTTCTCCGTGGTTCGACTCATCTTCCTCTCATGCTGAGCTCATTGTTGAAGACTATTTGTTTAGCACATTTGCCAAAAAAAAACAAAACAAAACCTATAACCACTAAAATTTAACGTTACTATTGTTTGGTTACATTTTGTGAAGAAGGAAGTTGCGCTCCATGTCATCTTCTTAGGTTTTCATGTTGATTTCTTTAGTGGTTCTTTGTGCAGCGCCCCCACAGGTGAGGGGAGGAACAGGTAGTTCACAGGGTTTAGTTCGGTTGAGAAACTGCAGTGTGAATTCAAACCGCACCAACAGAAAATGTAAGCAAAGCTTGCAGTTTTGGTCCCCAATCGAACCGAGTCTAACCGGACTATCAGGTGTGAATACGACATTACACTGTGTAAGCTACATCTAAACTGACTTTTTTTTTTTGCCCAGAAACACACCACAAGCGTTTCCAATTTGACAGTAAACATCAATTTTCACTGTAATACTGCTGAAAGCTTGAATTCTACCTTTAAAATAAGTATTTCTTATTTACTAAGAATGTCGAACGTGAAATGGGACAACAAATTACYAAACCGTATTCTTGTCTCTGTGAGGAACACAAAATGAAATCAGTGCATTCATTTCATATTTCTTTTCAGCTGTTTTACTAGGTCAAAAAAGACAACTACTCATGTTTTAAAAAAATACTGTTGTGGTCATCCAGGACACAAATGGTTGCAGCACACCCACAAACTGCTGATCTGCAGCAGCTAATGAGTAGTGTAATYATTTATTGATGCACATTTATTGCTGTGTTGTGTTTGTGATGGTTTATGACATCTATCTATGCATGTGTTTGTGCAAACACACGCATTCATTAATGCATATTTGTTTATTTAATTATTCATATGTGTGTACTGTATGTCTGACTGCAGGGTCTGTTTTCTGTGCGTGCGTGCGTGCGTGCGTGCGTGCGTGCGTGCGTGTGTGTGTGTGTGTGTGTGTGGCCATGCACATGTGGGTGTGTAGCAGTCGGCTTCAATTTTGTTTGGGATTTTTTTCCTGCAGCAGAGTTCAGTGAGATGAGATAAGCTCTGTATAACAAACAAAAATAAATAAATAAATAAATAAATAAATAAATAAATAAATAAATAAATAAATAAAGGAAACTTTCTGCTTGTTTTTTTTTCTAACCCACACAAGACACTAAACTGCTAATATTTGTAATATGTATATGATGCAGAGTTGTATCCACATCAAAAATGGACTCATTGAAAATTTAGCAGCTTATCTCGCGTCACAATTATTAAAAAGCAAACATAAAAAAACATCTTACAATAGGTCTATGAGCTAGTTATTTCTACCTCCTCCTAAATATTTATCAAAAAATGCATCATTGTATGCATATGCTTTRGTATTCTAAGAGTCTATTGCCCTTTCATAACTTTTTCGAAATTGTCCAAATCAAGTTGGAGCTCTGTCTTTTTTTTAGSATGCATTTCTCTCAAGCAGACTGTGCATTGTTTACCGTGTGCTTTTCTGCATACTTTATCTCAATTTTTAATTAAAAAATGCTTTGTTGGAGGAATTAATCAAACACAACAGTCTGTGTGCAGTTAAAAAGTGTTTTAAATAAAGTTAGGCAGTTTTGTTTAAACATACACCAAAATAAAAAAAAACTATCCATCCAATAAAAACAAAAAAATAATCCATATTTAAATATAAGGAATTTTCATAATTCCATGTAACAATTTACCACATATCAGACCTAAAGAAGAAAAAAAGAAATCAGTGTGCATCACCGCCAGCAAATRTCTGCTGTGCAGAAAAAAGAAATGAATAACGTAGCAGACTGGGTCTGCCCATGTGGAATTGGCTCAGCTGATGGTTGAGGGTATCTGGGGTGAAGCAAGCTGCTGTCCCACTGTGGCACATTAACCTATATGGTCAACTGACACTCAAACGTTGGAGCCAAGCCCTCTCTTCCCACAGTTCTCAGTCTCTCTCTATGGAATTGCTCTACTTTGTGTGTTTTGTTTTGCTGCACACCTTCAGAATGATGAAATTATGACCCAGAAAAAGTATCCCAGTGGGGCATCAGTCTTGACAATTGCTTTTGAATTCACTATAGTGTAGCACTTAAACCAGTAGGGTGCACACTCATGATTCAGCCTCTTCATTTAAACTCGGCAATTAAGCCAATTATCTCAAAACAGTGTTTGAAGGTGATTTAAAGTATATTGACTGTGACAAATGTTTGAGCTGATGAAACGTCCTGGATCCCTGCTTTGAAAAGAAGTGGAAGGAACGGTGAAAATTGACTCTGTTAAAGTCATTTGCCTTCATAGTCTACTTCACTACACAAATTGCTTTACTTCAACWTTGCAAGCCAGATTCATTTCTAGATGTTTTATCCCCGTAAACATTAAGCAGGTGTTTTTTTCCATACATAACTCAAACACCACACAAGATAGCAACAGCAATCTCATTATAGAGACCAAAATTTGTTTTGGCTGACATTTTAGACCGTAATGATTTAGTGTCYACCAATACTGATAAAATGATCCATCTATCCATTGTCTACCGCTTGTTCCCAAGTCAGATTGTGGGGGCAGTGTAAGCAAGGAGACTTCTCTTTCCCCAACTGCCTCTTTCTGGGATTCCAAGGTGTTCCCAAGCCAGTCATGGAATCTAGTCATGTCATAGGTTTTCCTTGGGTCCTCCTACCAGTGGGACATGCCTGGAACACCTCAAAAAGAAAGGGATCTAGGAGGGATCCTAATAAGGTGCCCAAACCACCTCAACTGACTTCTTTCTATGCAGAGGAGCAGCGGCTCTACTCCGAGCTCCCTCTGGATGATAATACATCACTTATACTTACTGTATATACAGTTACAGAACTTAATCTAATTAGCTGTGTTTCCATTGACCATGAAAATGCGCAAATTAGAATTTCGAAAATAAATTTGCTCAATGGAAACACGTCAATTTCAGAAGAAATTACGTTTTTCGACAAAATGTTTTTGCGCTTGGATGAGGTGGTTTTTCTGTCATATCGAAATTGGTGTTTTTCGCAAAACTGCTATAGAAACACTTTTTTCGCATCACAGGAGTCACTTGATCAACAACCATCTGTTTCTACTGATGAAAAAGACGATGATGAAGAAGATAACAGGAAGTAGAAATAGTAGTAATATCACAGAAGTAGTATAAAATAGTAAACTCACCGACTACAATTTCCCAAAAACATAGCATACATAGCCGCTCCCAAGAAGGGCCTTGTCGCTGGAAAGCCTCGATAAAAGACGCCGACGTCTCTGATGATGATGAGCGCTAGTGTCGTGGTAGCAACATGCTATGTGTTTACATCCATATTGCCGCCATGATTGTAATGACTTATYGCGAGAACAAACGTATTCAYGCRTGACTTTAGTTGCATATCTTACTTAATTGAAACACCGCAGTTGCGAAACTGTTTTTCGACATTAAAACAATCCTTTCCCTGATGCCAAACATGAGTATAATAGAAAGTGATGAACACACAACATCCCTAAGCTTCTCTCTGACTTGCATAAACTGTGCGATTAACAATACACAGCTACTGTAATAGCAACTATTAACAACAAATAGGCTGCATCTCTTTGTTTCCTTGTTTTAGCCACCCTCGTGCATAATATGGAAATGRACACGAGGCGCTTTGTTTTTGTTAACATGAGTTAGTTCTTTGTCCAATAAAGTTATGCAATGCCACTAAGCAAATAATAAATATCCAAAAGGCTGATTTAAATGCAGTTATGTTAACAGAAAGGAGGCCTTGTGACGATGAACTGTTGTAAAGTTCAGGCTCTGCTGCTGGATTTATAATGTGTGAGATTGGTTTAGTTTAGCTTAAAACAAAAGTTTCCGTATTTTTTTGTTACAATTTGGCAGCTGTAGAGAAATAACTGGCTCTTTTCTTCCACAGACCGCAAATCGACTTCACTGTCATCCTCTGATCAAATCTTGTCCAAAAACAGCACTTTGAATATGCACAAAACAAAGTCCTTAATCAAATCGTTAGTGTTTCATATACGTCTGCCACCCAGAATGCATGAATTGTATAAAAAAGCCTATTTAACAAAAAGGCCATAGCAGTAATGTTTGCACTGACATGTATTAGAAGCCCTATCACAGAACAAAATTAAACTGGAAGCTACCATCTTGTGTTTTGCAGACAATRCGTTAGATGATACAAGAAAAAACCTAATTAAGTCAATTTTCTATTGGTAAACAAACTTCAAGCAAATGTTTCCATTAATGATCTGTTTAACCTCAAACAAATCACAAGCTTTTAATAAAATTATAAACTTTGCATAAAATTATTTGTAAGCGCACACACGTTTCTGCCTCTATCCCCATGAGTACTTTGCATTGACTTCTGTTTATTTAACACTCTTTTCTATAGCCTAACCCTGACCCCTAACCCTACACCTAGCCTAAAATCAATTTACACCTTAGCCCTAACCCTAACCCCTGATCCACCAATGACATTTTCCCCAGTGGGGACCAGGCTTTGGTTTCAGTCGGTCTTCACAAGGTGTGCTGGGAAAATGGTCATAAATCGTCCCCACCAGGTAACAAAAACATGTACACACACACACTCGAGCACACCAAAATATAAATGCATATATTTTTTTCAAAGTTTATCAAAAATATCTTAAAAAAACTTCTTAAAAGCCTCTGTAATAATTTGATTAGATTAATTTTACTTGCATACATATATTAGTTATTTGTGGCTTTTAGTTCATGCTAATAAAGTAAAACATCCAAACCAAAAATAAATAAATTTAAATAAAGAAAAAACCCTCTATCAAAACATTTCTCTTTAGTAATTGACCTCAGTGCTCCACTAAATCCATTTTTCACAACTTGTGTTGCTGGAGCTATACTTGGGGGTTTTGGCACAAAACTAATTGTGACAAATTATGTAATTGGTGTCTTGTGCATTTTCAATTAGATTAGCCGCTGGTGCTCATTTGTGCATGATTTTGACAGCATGTTCATGTGTAGGCGTGAGCTGTCGACTCTYATAATTCTGTTGCTTTTATGCAGATAGTTTAGTGTACTCTGTGGGCACAACTTTCAAGGGCTCGAGTCCTTTCTCGTCACACACTCCCTCKTCTATACATGCACACAGAGCATGTTAGCAGCAGAGGTTGTGCGTATATAGGTTCTGTGTGTCTGCGAGGAACAAGGTCAAGGCTTCAAAAGTCGCAGTCTGTTTGGCAGATGTTCTGGATCCTTCGTGCTTTCTTTCCATTACCACCCAAAAACACAGTGTCTTACTCTTCTTTTGTTCTCATATGTGCAGAAACTCACATTACCAAAATCCCACAGTCATTAACAACTAATTAACAAGAAGATATTGGCTCGGTGGGGAAAACTAAAAGCCAACCATTGCTGTCCTTCCCTTCCGGCAGGTCTTAATAATTACTTGCATGAAGGACTGTGTAGTGTGCGTTTGCGCCAAAGATTTCTTTTTTCCTTATCCGACAGTCTGATCTCATGCACTGTCCTCGTTTCAAATTAAGGCACACTAAACTTACATAATGGAATGCATTTTCCCACTTTGCAAGTCTTGTTGTTCATTGCATCAGCCAGCATGTCACAGTACGAGTCTCACTTCAACATCATCTTTCACACATGGGGAAGGCTCAAGCTATGTTTAGCATACACACGCATAGACACACACATATACACACTCGCCCATTCTCGTGGGATTTGGGTGTGTTTATAGCAGGATGAGAAATGCTAGAGGCGTTTGTCTCTCTGGTGAACGTGTTGGTGACATCTCTCTTTCTCTCCCTGTTCCTTTCTGATTACTTCAATTATTGTCTGTAGCTCATGCATGCTTTTTGGAGTTTTCCCATATTAGCTTGAAAGTCCAGTCCGTCATTCCCAAGGAGGTTCTATAGAACAGCTGGGGTGCGCAGAAACCACGTGACCATGTGATCGGATGGTGAAGCTAACGGCTAACGCTAAACGGTC
>NW_013952530.1:479100-482323 GCF_001266775.1 Austrofundulus limnaeus | reverse complement strand
CTCTGATTAATATTTGAACCTACAGAGTGTAAAAAAATATTACTTTGTTCTCTGATTAATATTTAGACCTACAGAGTGTAAAATATTATAAATGTGAGTATTTTTAGGTTTCTGTTAGAGGAACCTGACTTGTTGAGAAGAAGGTTAGCTAATAGAGACAAGTTTCATCCTATAACCAGAGAACATTTTCTAACTGTTGACTGGTAAATATGAATATTCTTATTTTTTATGACAGTAAGAAGAAATAATAAATGTACTTTATTACTAGCTGAAGTCATCATTTGTCAACTAGCAAAAGTTTAAGTTACAGGCTGACTTYAGGTCTGGTTTAGATCATTGTTACTTATAAATTATACATTTTCCTGGTGTATATCTAATGTTTTACATGATTGTTGAATGAAATTAACATAATTATTAATTTATTGTAAAAACATGACAGATAATCTGTGAAACAGCTCCAGTTCAGCTGCTGTTTATCTATTAGTTTCTATGTTTGCTGTGAGCTGTTGTCCTGTTTGGTCTGTTTCTGCTCCTCCATGCTGTCACAGACACTACCAGTGGGCGGGGCTCAGTCTAGTGATCTTATTCAAGTCTATGGTCATTCCTGAGAAAAGTACCAACTGTGTTACCTTTACATTGTTTATAGTAGTGCTGGGCGGTATACCTTTTTGTACCGAAAACCGGATTTTAATTTTGTAATGAAATGAATTTTCTGAATACTGGACATAGCGGTTTGAATAGCCTGAACACGTGCGAAACGTTTCGTCGCGGCCGTTAGTGAACTGTTTTCCGGGGACACGTTTCCCTCAACACCGCTAAGTGCATTAGCATGCTAATGTTACAGTAACTGGCGGTGGGTGGTGTTTCAGCTGCTCATATTGACTGACGTAAAAAAAAAACCCTCTTCAGTAACGTGCACAGTTAGATTTAACTCACAACGTTATAATGGAGACGTTATTGCATGGAGACTTTAACGTGCTTCTATTGTGAAAAGCCCAGGTGGGATGTAGTTTTGTAGAGCTGAGTTGACTGGTGTGCAAGGTGAGTCGTCCTTTTAAGTTTTATTAACAGACAACGATTGACCCCGATAAGGATCTTTTCTCAACCCTTCGTGATCGGACTAAAATGCATGATTACTGTCTACAACCAGGCAAAGAAGAAAATACGTAGAAGGGAAGAGAAACAGAGACACAGAGGTACAGTAAAGGAAAAAAGGCAATGAGCAAAGTTTGTACATTTTATTATCAGCTGTGCTGTGAGGGAAAAAAATACCGTCAAATACCGTGAAATACGGTGTAATTGTTGAAAATACTGTGATATAAAATTTGGGTCATACCGCCTAGCTCTAGTTTATAGTCTTTTTGATTATATATAAACTATGTAATACTATGTATGGTTAAATGCAGGTATTGCACTCAGTAGTCATTAAAGATAAAATACATAAAAGCAAAGTTAGAAGAAAAAGAAATGACAACCAGAAGGGGAATGTGCTGCGTTGTAGTGGTTGTTTGTGTATGTGTGTATGTGTGGTGGTTGCACAGCTAGCTGTGGTTAAGATGGTAACATTTTCTTCCCAGCGCTACATAGTTTAAAACCACATTATGGTCAGTGCTGCTCTTATGTCTTTATGGTTAATGGGTAGTTATTTGGTCTGAATACAAACTCCCGTTTGCCCTCTCTTGCTCTCCCTGGCTTCAGGCTCATTAGTGGTTACAAGAGTGCTGTTGACCTAAAGACCTCAACTATGTGTCTCCTCTCCATCTTTCTCTCCTCTCGCTTTTTTCCCCCTCTACATTTCTTTCCCTTTCCCCACTTTTAAGCTGCCTCACTCTTCCCTTCATCACCCCATCACCCCATCATCATTCATCCAGCTAGAGTTTGGCAGGMGTCTCTGTGTGTAGAAGCCTGCATGTTGCCAGGGGCCAGCCCTGTGCCTGTGTACAGCAGAGGTCTTTGGTAAGGACAACACAGGGGACCCTGTCCTTGTAAACCCCGCTGGAAATAGAGCAAAGGTGTGTAGGTGTGTGTGTGTGTGTGTGCATGTGTGCTACAAATACAGTGTCCTGAGTTGTACTACAATACAATAGTAAAAGCATGGTCACAGGTCCAATGGGTCAAGGGGATCAAGCTAGAGTCTGCAACAGCACTAACAAAAGACTGACAGAAGTTCACTCTGTTAAGCAACGAATATTTATCCAAAGGTCCTGTCGCGATAGACTATAAATCAATTAATCGCTTGATAAATTAAAATCAKGTTTGTTTACCTGCTTGTTTGTTTYCTTTGTGTCTCTTTTGTTTTTTGTATTCACACTGAAAATGTTCATATTCTCACTTTTGGGTAGGAGCACGTAGGAATGGGTTGTAGGAAGAGACAGGACTTAATAAGTTAGATGCGTCATCCTGCCCCTTCTCAAACGTTTTTTTATGTGTGCATTTTTCTTCTCTCTTTTTTATATATACAGATGTTATGTTCGAGATAAATAAACAACAGCAATTATATTAGTTAAAATGGTCTCCAAAGGCTATTACYGTTTTTGGCAATAATTCTGAGACAATTGATCGTCCAGCAAAATGTGTTATCGTGACAGGCCCACCCATTTTTGTTGTTTGGATTCTGGATTTTCCACTTATGCACAGTACRCTGAAGYCRAACACAGGGTTCCCACGGGTCCTTGAAATCCTTGAAAGTTTGTGAATTAAAACATGTTTCAAGGGCCTGGAAAGTTTGTGGAAACAGCCAAAAATTACACTTGTCCTTGAAAGTCCTTGAATATTTTTTTGGGGATTGAAGTTCTCTATTCACACAACTGATTTTCATCATCTTTCAAAAAAATAAATTACAAAATTAAATAAAAAAAATCTTACAGGATTACAGTAAACTGACATCATTGTTTCTGACTCAACAACTTCTATGTTGTTCAGTTTTTCATTGAATTTACATGATATTAAACCTGTTCATTGTAGGGCTGTGTATTGGCAAGAATTTGGCGATATGATACATATCTTGACAGAGGGGTCACGATACGATATATCCCGATATATTGCGATACTGTAAGCAAGGCGATATATTGCGATATATTGCGATTTTTTTTGTCCAAAAATTCTATTAAATAAAAACCTCTTACAGTAGAAAAAAATGAAAAACCATAATTCATTGTCTCAGAAAATTCTAATATCACATAGACATACTTTTGATACTGTCATAGCAAGAGATACATTTAGC
>NW_013952530.1:475169-477157 GCF_001266775.1 Austrofundulus limnaeus | reverse complement strand
GTTAAAATACATGTTTATCAAATAAAGTCCAATGTTACAACTAATCTGGGATCCCTTTAAAACACTTTCATAGCACATGCAGACTGAATAGCATGAATGCCTTGCTAATGGCAACTTCACTCAAATACCTTGGTCATAACTTTAACCGTTTCTGACCATATTTTTTTATTGCAAACTTCTGTTMGGAAAACATCATTAGGTTCCTAAGTCAATTACAGACTGGTGGCAGAAAAGGCTTCAGCTCATCAATGAGTAGCTGTAGAGGAAAGATAAAAGAGGAGGACTCGTGGAATTACATGTCTACAAGGCAAACAACAGCTAGCAGATGTCAGGCCTGTGTGAGGCCACATTTGTCTGCAGTGAAAACACGTCGACTGAACGCTCCACTGTGCCTCAATCTGAGCTGTTGACTCTATGGTAATGATGCAAGTCAAGCTAAACATAACAAACCATTAGCGTCCTCAGCATGCCGACAACGGTGCGGGGAAAGATGATCTCACTTCTGTGTGTTTGTGAGCTCGACATACACTGGGAATGCAGATTAGTTTACAAGTTGGATCTGCCCAACATAAATAAATTCTGGCCAAACTCTGCTCCTATAAACTCCTATTTTAAACAGTTTCGTCTCCGGTATAATCTTACTTACTTTTCGGTTCGCTTTCCGTCCCACAGAATGCAGAACTGATTGTCGAGAAGAAGAATAAGAAATTCAATAGAAATGTTTTTGACCCGCAGGTCATTTTCTTTCTCAGTTTTATTGGAAGACCTCTGGAAAAAGCATGCGGTTATTTGTTTAACCGTCATGTAAATGCCTGCAACCCTGGATCAACCCTGATATTGCTTTTAAAAGAAGGACAAAARGAAACGTATTCTGAAAAAGCTGCTGGCAAGTAAAAGCAGAAAAAATGTATTCCCTGGGACAGACATGATTTCCCACTGGMCAGATTCTGTGAACTTAAAAAAGTAAGATATAAAAGATGTTTTTTTTATTTCAAGGCAAAGAGCGGAAAGGATACAACAATAGAAAAAAAAAAGGCAGGGTGAGCAGAAAGTGGGATGAATGGGGAAAAGAAAAGGACAGAGGAAATGAGAGAAGTGAATGAGTGAAGTGTTGATTCCGTTGTCTTTATCAGAGGAAACAAGAGAAAGTGTGTGACACAGACCGAAGGCCGGAGTTCAAACTGTCACTGAGCCACGGTCATTTCTGCCTGTCCCGTCTTTTTTTTTTTGCCTTTGTCCGTCTGTTGACTCGAGTTCCCTTCTAATTTCCTTCTCTCCTGTTTGTCGTATCCATCTCCATCTTTTCCGCATCACCTCCCTGGCTCTAGTTTTTCCTCCGTGTCCTTCT
This sequence comes from Austrofundulus limnaeus, assembly GCF_001266775.1. Lineage (NCBI taxonomy): Eukaryota > Metazoa > Chordata > Actinopteri > Cyprinodontiformes > Rivulidae > Austrofundulus > Austrofundulus limnaeus. The sequence goes on along the minus strand of NW_013952530.1, from coordinate 475,809 downwards.
TTCCTCCTCTCAAATTACTCACCAAACAGTTCTCAGATTGAGAACATGTTTATGTAAATCATACAAAAGCCAGAGTCATAGTTTGTGTGTATGTGTGTGTGTGTGTGTGTACTTTTTCCTACTACAGAGTGAGGACCATTTGCGACAGAGTTACTATCAAAGTGAGGTCTTTAATGTAAAGTGAGGACCTCTTCACTGTCCTAAATTTATTTGCAGCTCTGCTGTGTTTTACTAGCTAGGTTTAGAGGTAGGGTTGGGCATAATCGTATTGTGTGCAATTAATTGTCAGAAAAACATTAATCGATTATTTTTGGGCACTTGACGATTAATACGATTAATGCCCCCTTGCAAAATGTGCTCGGTGCTCCCCTCTGCTTCAAATATGCTGAACACTAAAAAAAAGGTTCTGTAAAATTTGATGTTTAGCCTGAAGTCTGTAATTTTGACACAATTTGGAACAGATTTTTATGAAGAGGAAATCTTTCCCACTAAACTTTTTTGACAATATTTATTCATTTAATTTTAAATCAAACAAATTTGCATACAAAAAAATACATATCAAAAGAAAATGAAAAGTAGCAGAAAGAAGAAAAAAATCTTTTAATATCTGCCCCATTTAAAAAAATACACACACACATAC
>NW_013952530.1:470719-473064 GCF_001266775.1 Austrofundulus limnaeus | reverse complement strand
GTGTGTGTGTGTGTTAACTTATTTTTATCTTTTTTTAGGACTGTTTCTGGTATACACACGTACCTTGTTGGGACCAGTCCTAATATGGTGGAACACCAATTGTGGGTCAGGGGTTCGGTTTAGGACTAAGGTGTGAAGTGAGTTTAGGTTAGTTTTAGGGTAAATGGTCAGGGTTAGGCTGTATAAATTACTGGAAATGAATGGAAGCCAATGAACAGTCCCGATAAGGATAGAAATACAAACTTAAGTGTGTGTCACTCCCTCACACTCTCCTTGTCTCCCTCACTTTGTCACTTTGAGTCTTTGTTCACTGAAGTTAAACTTTGCTGTGTTTCTGGCTGCCTTTGAACGTCTGGTGGAAGGCAGACAACGTCCGCCACAGGCATTTTCTCAAGCTTTTTTTTTTTTACAGCCTAATTCAGTCTCACACAAACACACATGCTCTGCCTGACAGCTTTGCTGTTTTGAAGGGGTGTGGTGATTGATTAGTCTCTATGGAGACGATACGTCTTGTAATGAACAAGAGAAAGCTGGCATGTTAATTTGTTTAGTGTGGGAGGCTTAATCGGGCATGTGTGTGTTTGTGTGTGTGTGTGTGTGTGCTGTATTGGTTTTTTTAAGCATATGTTACTGTTTGTGTTTACCCATTTAAAAATGTATATAATTGAGTTTGAAAATGTTTAGTTTCCATACGTTTTGGTGAATATTCTATTTGTAATGCAGTGAGTTGAAGAAATTTAGAGTTTAAGTATTTCAAAAATAAGTCAAAACTTTTAAAAAAATCGCCAAACCTAGCAATAAATTTAAATTTTACTAGCTATCTTTGAGGGACTGCAGATCACATGCCTGCGTGTGTGTCGGAGTAATGCAGGTGCTGTTGATTATCTCTGTCATAGATGTCRGTGTCAGGGCAACCTTCTGATTTGTGCACAGCCATCACATGCTTTTAATGACACATCCATTACACGCCTTCGCACACACACATATATATATATTCAGTATATGCGTACATTAAGTGTGACATATCAACATACCAGCATGGCAATGAGCATTTGATTATGATATGCTAATCTGACCTATAATTTACTTCCTGTCATTCCTCTTCACCAGTGTCCTGTTTATGCATTCACCCCGACTCTCCTTCTTTATTCCAGCTTTAGTTGATTTGCACACTGGATTGGCTCTATTTTTTTCTTCAACTCTGATTTGGTAAAACAGCACTTGATCAGTATTTTAAACATTTGCCTACTTCAGTTGATTCATTTATATCCTGCTAAGACATCTTCCTCTTTGATTCTATATTGAAAATCACCAGGTTGTTTTTACAATGTGAAGAGGATCGCACTATTTGGGGAAAAAAAGGCATTTTCTTACTTTTTCATACATTTATGGTGATTTATTAAAGATACGGGAAGAAATCAATAACTGCTTTATTGAAAATTGTTTGCACAGTACAACTCCTGTGTTTTTAAAAGAGGTTAATACAGATGGGAAAAAAATCCATCTTTTTTTTGTTTAACATAATTCAGTGTGTATTTTTTTAAACTCAACTTGAACAAATCAACCCCTAGCCTTAATGTAAGCATTTATGTTCTTCACCAAATCGTTTTTTATAAACTCATTTTGGCAATTTCAGAATACAAAGGTTTATTACAGGGCCGTTCAGCTAAATTGCTCCGGGGGACCACAGTTACTGCAGGCCAACAGCTGAGGGGCCGAGCATCCACCAATTAAAGTCATGTAAATAAACCAACTATTACAGAGATCTGTTACCTTTGAATTAGTTTATTTAGCTGCATTTAATCAAGAATACAACATACTAAATATATAAATAATAAAACAATATCAAAACAAAGAGACCACATTATTCCTCCTATTTAACACAAATATTATTTTGACGTCGCTGACTTGCCACCTTTGTAAACTAACTTTATTTTCACTTTCGTTGTTTTCTCTTTCTCTTCTCTAACTGTTAGTTGTTCATAGAAATGTTTTTTTTACCAGCTTCTAGACAGGATTCTGATGTTTCTGTAGAGACCACACATGTACAGTGGTGCCTTTAGTTACAAGTTTAATTTGTTCTGAGATGGAGCTCTTAACTCTTAAATTACTTGTATGTTAGATCAGTGTTGCCCATAGAAATAAATTGAAATGCCCTTAATCTGTTCCGGACCCCCAAAAAACACTATTTTTTGTTACACGTTTTTATATCAGTAAAATCATTATGAATAACAAAAATAGAATAAAAATAGAAAACAGAATGGATTTTCTGAAATGAACTACAGTAGTTTTATTAAGTAAGTAAACTGTAAAAGGTACAGCTTCAATATGGTGCAGACTGTGGA
>NW_013952530.1:466050-469904 GCF_001266775.1 Austrofundulus limnaeus | reverse complement strand
TTCAACCACTCAACCACTAGATGTCGCTGAAAACAACAAATCCTACACACTGTGCCTTTAAAAGATGAATGAACCAATTGGTGGGCCAATTTTTGGTCACTCGTGGGCCGGATGTGGCTTGCGGGCCACCAGTTGAATAGCTCTGTTTTATTATTTCATCTTTATTTATTCCTTAGGGGAAAATCGAGTGTTTGCCAGAAAAAAAATCTGTTTGATGTAGTGATTACACACCAACCCCCAAATAAAAGCAACATGACTTTTCAACATGAGCGTGAATTGTTGACTCTGTGCAGGGAAATTAGACAATAATTGTATCTTTCRAAATGAAAGATGAAGGAAACCTGAAAGGTGTAAAAAAAGGTCAAGTTAACCTTTCTCTCTCCCTTTTTTCTTCACATGACAGCCGTTGCAGATAGACGATAACTTCTGTGGCCAGGACTTCAACCAGCCGCTGGGAGGCACGAAGGCCATCGAGGGCATCCCCCTGTACGTGGACAAGGACGATGGCATGACCTCTGTGGCAGCTTACGACTAYAGAGGAAACACCGTGGTGTTCACTGGAACTCGCAGCGGACGCATGAAAAAGGTAAAACCTGAAGCTTTTTATTTATTTTTATTTTTTGCTGGATTTTAAACCTTTGTAGCTAGATTGACCTTAAAGTCATTTTGATTCTGTTTACTTTAAAAGGAAAAATTGCATTTACCTACTGAAAAGAAACAAAGCGGTTTAAACATGGAGGAATTTTAATGGACAGAATCATCATTTCAGCTCAAAGGACTCAATAAAACATCCTATGAAAAGCAAATACTGTGGATGCTGGTGCAGTAGAAAATACATGTGTAATACTGTAGCAAAAAAAAAAAAAAACGTTTGTAACTCACTGCAGATGCCAGCTTAAATGTACCTTTAATTGTAGTTTATTAGATTTTTTTATTGCTTTGCGGCCAATGAGTACCTTTTGAAGCACCTAAAGCTACAAAGCCATGAAAGGCAGCAGCTTTCAGGATGCAAGTTTCCTCCCACAAAGCCAGGTTGTGTACATTTTCTTTGAGTGATTTGTGAAGTAGAACTCACTGTTAGTCAAACTGAGGCTGTGTGAGGTTTTTTTTTTTTTTCTTGCTGAGTGCTGTGGTCACAAGGTTTTCAAAAGCTACCGAGTGTTTTTTACTGGCTTTAAGGCGGGCGCAGATGATTTTTTATGCATTTGAGTATCAAAGGTGAGAAAAACCCGTGTTATTTTTTTTCTTTTGGTGTGCGTTTGTTTGCGTGCTGAAATGGGTGCCTCAAAATGTCTCCTCAATCACAGTCATGTTCAGCACACACACAGCGTGCAGCCCTTTTGTTTGTGTGTGTGTGTGTGTGTGTGTGTGTGTGTGTGTGCGCGCGCCTGTGTCTTTATAATGAGTGTGGGCTCCTCGAGTGCTCATGTTGAGTGGACTTGCACAGTGTGTGTGCGCCACTCAGCTGCTCCTTCATTGGGGATCTGACTGAACCGTTGCTGGGGTTATTTCATCTTTTATTCTACAGGTCACCATTAAATGTCACACTGAAGGCAAGAAAACATAAATACATACACAAAACCAAATGGCAAGCACCAGTATTCATAATTCGATATTTTTTAGCGTCTAACTTTTAAATCTTTTGGGGAAAATACTCACGAGCTGCTTTTATTGCTTGAGACCAAGATTTTTGCTGCCGTCTGTGTGTGTTTTTGTGTATCAGTAGCAAAATATTTTGGTTTTATTATACTCAATTGGGTACACATCTGTAACTGCAAACATGTTGGAATCAACCCAATGGCTTTTAGGTCAACTGGCCTTATGGTAAACAAACAAAAAAAAGGCTAACACTAGTTTTGTAGATAAAGACTGAAAATTTGGGTTAGTAGCTGAAGTCATCCCCAACATACTGTACACCTTACGTGTTAAACATGGCAACTAGGGGTGCAACGATACAGAAAATTCACAATTCGGTTACTTTAGTGTCACAGTTCCATATTTTTTCTAAACAAAAAAGACAAATTTCCATGCCCTTCTTCACTTGTAATTTATTGAAATTAATTATGCACATTAGTTTAACCTCAAAAGCACAGTTTTTAAATTAAATGTTGCTGAAACAGCAAGTTTCTCAGTTGATCTACGGTCAACAATGCAGCCTAGGTGGAGTAGTCGAACACAGATCTTATGATCCTTCAACWSAGAGCATCTTCAGAAGACAAACTGATAMAATAAAATTTTCTGTATTGTTCCGTACGTAGTGTATATTGAACGATTCGATACAGATGCATGTATTGTTGCACCCCTAATGGCAGCTGTTCTTTTTGTAAAAGTTTTATTTTTTTATTGAAATTATTGGCAACAACCCTGATTTTCTGTTTGTGAAAATGACTATAAAGTTAAAATTGAAGGTTATGTGTTCAAGTTTATTTTGCAAGCCACTGTCATGAATGGCAGTAGGCAGTGTTCTCTAAAGCAGGGGTTCTCAAACCTTTTGGGACTGGGGACCCCCTTTCAAAGGTAAAAAATTTCCAGGGACCCCCTCATAAACCCCATGCTGTTAATGCAAAAATAATTTACTGTTATTTTAACCCCTAAATGCCATGGTGATATTATTTTTTGTTTGGTTTGGCATGTTTGTTTTACTAGTGCATTATTCTCCATATGCATTTTTCAAAATAAAAAACAAATGAACAATTTATTGACATTTTTTGAGGACCCCTAAGACACGACTCGCAGACCTCTGGGGGTCCTGGGACCCCAGTTTGAGAACCTCTGCTCTAAAGTTTGTGAGATCTTTAATTTATCAACAGTTGTTTTAAAGTGAAGCATCACAGATCTTATTTCTCGTTTAGTCGTTAGAAAACTCATAAAACAACTAACTGATGCAGTTGGAGATGTGAGTTTTGGGAGCTTAAGCTCATCTTTGCAGCCTTTGATTGACCTTCTGGAACATAGTATTGTTGTCGACGGTTTCCATATGGGCTGAAATCAGATGCAATATGCGACACACATGCAGATGCACACATGCTTTCTTACACGACTTCCTGTTATTCGAGTTTTGCCAAGTCGACTGAAACCTAGCCTGCTAGTCCTTGCAACTGACCCCTAGACTATGTCTGTGGCTGCGTGTGCAGACGGATGATTTGTGTGTCTGTTGAGAGTGTRGGGGTCAGCAGATCCCGGATGATATCCCACTGATTGGAATCCCATTTCCCCTCAGCCGGCATATCTGCCTGTGTTCGGGGATGGAAGGAGGAAGGTGAACATGGAGGTAAAGGTTGCCAGTGTCCTCACACAAATCAATGCAAATACTGCAGTGAAATGTAGTCTGTACGAACAGAGGAATATCAAGACGGGGTGACAATTATGATAAATTACCGTATTTATTCAAGTATAATACGTASAGTTAAATCCATAAAATCATCCATAAAATTGGGGGTTAGTACTATAATGGGATAAATATATTTACTTATGTATTTCAACTGAAATATCGGCTTCAGTCACAAAATTATTAAGTCCCGAAATGAGACCGCGTCGTAAAAAGCAGTTGAAACGAGCTTACCTCTGACACTCCTCTGTGCTTCAGAGCGAGATAGTAACAGATCCAGGCAGGAGACATGATGAAAAAAGGGGGAAAAAAGTATTCCTGCACCTTAGTAATGATAACGAACTAATGACATTAGTGTGTGACCGGGCCGCTCCTTGAACAACAACAAACACATGTTCATCTGTAATGGCTGCCGTCTACCGGTGTTCTGAAAAAGTTTGTATCCCTGAAAAAACATTTCCCCACCAGAGAGGGGCGCTCACAAGTGGGAAGTAATCTGCTTTTCCCCCACAAGATGGCCCAAATC
>NW_013952530.1:450104-465049 GCF_001266775.1 Austrofundulus limnaeus | reverse complement strand
CGTGTGTGTGTGTGTGTGTGTGTGTGTGTGTGTGTGTGTGTGTGTGTGTGTGTGTGTGTGTGTGTGTGTGAAGAAGAAGATGAAGAGCTGAGCTGTTTGTAAATGAATCTGCACCTCTTTTACATCAGCTTCATTAATCCCAGCGTCATGACTGACTAAGCACATGCACAGTATCTGTAGAATATACTGCACGTTCTCCATTATTATTAGCTTATTGACTGGTTTTACTTTTAATTTCACAGCACACTTTAGATGCCCTTGTGGGCTACAATTGTCACTACATCAAATCAGAGTGTATTTATTTCTTTATTTTATGTCAGAGAGCAGCTAATTAAGTACCTGATGCTAAAATAAAGGGTCACTTGTGATGTATTGATGTAGCTGAGCCTTTTGCTGAGTATAGAATTTGATGTTTATGTTGACCTGCATACATGGGATGAGTAATAGGACATAATGCGACTTGTCAATATCAGACTTTTTCCAAATTTTATAGTTGCTCTGGTAATTAAASTAGAGGGCATTCATCGACATAAACGTGTCACGTGTTATAAGAATTTATGATTATGATCATTTCATGCATACTGAGTGGTTACCATTTGAAGACTGACATATTTTAGTGAAAACATGGCAAAACCTTTACTTTGAACAGGGGACGCAACTCATGAAGCAAATGCTAAAATGAAACAAAAAAGTGGGCACAAAACGTAATGAATCAGGGTCACTACATTAGAAAGAACCTATGATCAGCATGAGTGTGGGCTTCAAAGTCCATTTTAGCTTGCCACAGTACTGCAATTGGATTTATTTGACAAGGTGGACATGAGGTGCTGAACTTTTTACCTGCTTCAAACGTTCACCGCAGATTTTTTTTAAAATGTATTTATTCTTTTTCACCAGTTGCAGAAACGTCCCTAAAAAAATCCTCCTCAGATTTCCGTAAAAACCTGGAAATCCTCTCGTTCCCCTCATTTCATCTCCTCTTTTGTCTACCTGGGAGAACACGGTGCTCCTGCCACATCAGGGAGGATGAAAAGAAACTCTCAGCAGCCTGAAGTATTTCCAGATTTAGGAAACAAAAAAAGAGATGAGCAAAGCAGATAGAGAGAGGGGGGGGGGGGGGGGTTACGCTCAGCGGTGTGTAGGTGTGTGAAGGTGTCTGTGTGCGGTGGGTGAATGGGCTATGGTTTCATGTCATTTCATCATTCTCCTTCTAGCAGCAAATCCAATTACTTTTCCTTTTCCTTTCTATCTTGGAAGATAGCCTGAGTGACAAGACTGATTGGTGTACAGCACTACTGAGGTAACTGTGCCAACTGGTTGATTGACATACTACTGGCACTTCACTGCCTTCAGACAGAAACACAAGCAGGGCTGGTTAGACTTCAGACCATCTTAGAGCTGCTGAGTGGGGCCCAGAAGTTCCCTTGTCTCGCTCCTTCGATCACAAAGGTCTCCTGCTTACAGATGATCTAATTCACTCTTTGGCGAGATGCTCAACATGTTCTTTTTTTGTTTTGATAYGACGCGTCTCAAGTATGGCAGTGTGTGCTTCTCAACTTCTCAGCTCTAATGAGTGAGTGAGGGATTACTCTTTTCACTATCAGGAGCACATGTACCTCTTTATAATGTTATAGTTTTTTCAGTTCAAAATACGTATTCGATTTTAAACTTAATATATTTCTGAGCTAAGGGGGGGAGAAAAGGAAATATTTGTTACGATTAATTTGAATACTTTGTTTTTTTTWAAATACGATTTAGACTATACATTTTCCTTACAAAAGATTTTTCCACTTTACTTACAGTCCTCTTCTAGAATAGTTACTTAAAGGGGACATACGCAAAGTCCACATTTTTAGCTACTAAGTACATTTTGTTGTGGACCTGGAGGCTCAAGGAGTGCAGAAAAGTTGAATTTAGTCTCTCCTGGTGCTGCAAAGATATTTTCACATTCTGTTTGGGTCATATTTTTCAGCCCGTTCAGTTTTCTCTATTTTCTATGACATTTTCTGAACTATTACRTCAAATAATCTGCAACRGAATTACCATATAAGGTCTGGACTTACCCACTACAATTTCCTCATCTTAATTCTCCTCTGGTTCTGGGTCAGACTCTGGTTCTGGGTCAGACTCTGGCTCCAACGTGTAAGACTGGATGAACAAGTCTTGTCATCTTTCAATTTAATTGTAAATAAAACATTTCTACATCGCAAGAAAACATAGCCCCCTCTCTCAAACCGGAGCGGACTGGTCTAGAAGCCAGAGGGGGCGGGGCTTGAAACGTTTCATAGGAACAGTAACAAATCCAGCTCCTTTGAGACACATCTCAGAAAAGTGGTGAAAAAGGGGCTGATAAAGTTAAAATGAGGAGAAATTCGAACCAAAGCGTTGCAGCTCCGCTTTATAAAGACCCCAACGGAATGATTTAATTGTGAAATGGAAGGATTTAAAAGCAGGATTTATTCACGCTAAGAACAAAAATTAGCAAAACATTTAGTTAAAAACCTCGTTAAAGTCTAAAAGTTTAGATCCTATAATGAAATGTCTCATCTCTGAGCAGTTTTCCAAGCAGGATATCATTATCCTCTCTTCACATTATATACGTAATGTTTAATTTTTTATTTTTTTTTACCCTCAGTGAATGAGAGCTTCTTGGACTTTTTCCTGAGAGTTTGAGATGTCCATGGATCTATTGGCTCTGCAAGTGAAGCAGTAAAACTTGCTGTCAGAATGATTAAGCCTAATCAGGAAACATGGGATGGGAGGTAATTTAGCATGTGAATGCTAATTAGCGCTAGCATTTAGACTGGCAGACGATGATTGAAGCTGTGCATCGACTGCTCATGCTGGTTGGATGGCAAAAACACCAATCTGGGAGAGATGATTGATAATCTTTGCATCGAGCTGCTGTCTGTTTCTCCGTTTATGTGTAAATGAGTGTGAATTATTGTTTCACCTTCCCTCCGATGCTCATAATGTGCAGATGAGCTCGACACCTGAACACGCTAATTCCTTCTTTATCCCATTAGCTAGAACTTAGCGAAATAATGTCCAATTTGTTTCTGACAACACACAACAGCACGCAAATTACTCCTGGTTTATGTTTGCACGTTTGGAGAACGCTCCCTCGAAAGAAAAAATATATAGGGTTTGTAAAAATGTAGCTTCTTTTGATGTACATGAAAATTTGTTTTTTTTTTTTTTTCATGTAAAAGTTGCTGTGAGGGTTATGGTTGGATGAATCTTACTGTTCAAGCCGTGCTACTTTAAGAGAACTATTATCCCATTCTGTCCGTACTTGTCATCTCTCCATGTTTGGGTCTTACAGTTTTCTTGTCTAACAACCCTCGCGTCTCTTTCACTTCCTCTCATTTATGTCACCTTCAGCTCCGTCTCTTTTGACCGATATAGGATAGATGTCTGCAAATYTCCTTTCCAAAGGACTTTCTCGCCTCATTTGAGTACGTGTGACAGACCGTCCTTCTCTCCTCTACTTATTTTCTAAATCCTATCTACCCATTAGGGCATTAACTCTTCAGCGTGCTAAAAATAGTGCTGTCCGTTGAGCATTTTATGAATGAGATGCAGAAAAGGACATTGGTTATATATTCAAAGCAWAACAAATAAAGCAGATAAACTAGCGACTTATGGACATAATTACGTCTTATAAAACGGGGAGCAAATACAAATGTTGAATGATTAAGAGCAGTTTGATTGTCTTGAAGGAGACAGATGGAAAGCAGATAGAGCAGGAAGGAAAACGGTCAAAAGTCTATGAAGTCAGCACAACAGATGATCAGGCTGGAGTGCYGCAGAAGAAGGATGCTTTATCACTTATTAGAGGCAGCCGTGGCTAATGTGCCATTGTGGTTGTGGGTTCAATTCCCCCGAGAGCTATCACTTCATATGTATTWCCTCCTGTGTCCTTGAGCAGGGCATTATCCCAGCGGTCCCCCCGGACGAATATGGCTGMGTATTAATGGGTGGACGATGTGCCTTGAAACCTAGATGGATATATTAGTGAGCTAATGAATCTTTGATGAGTGGGAAGGCTTYGCGTGCATCAAGAGATGAGAGGAAAGATCACATCTAAACCCATCAACCGAAACATGGCTTTAAATCAGATAAAAACCCTTGAAGAGTCCGACACTGCCGTTGTTGAAATCAGCGGGGGAAAAAAGGCAGAAATTTTGGGCAGTTTATTAAAGGGATCCACGATGAGTTGTAACATTAGACTTTATTTGATAAACATATATTTTACGTCTAAAATAAAGATTGGAAAAATACTGTAGGCTGTTTAGTTTTTATTGTTTTTAAACTAAAAGTTTAAAAATATATTGCACGGACAGGGCCATTTTATCCACATGCAAAGCATTCTGGGTAAATGACATGGATAGGTCCTCAATGTGAGGCTGCTAGTGAGCTATATCCACCCTGAAGGTTAATCTTGGACAATATCTGATGATCGACTCTTTTAAATGAAACCAGARAGCGTTGACAGAGAGGAGAAGGTAGAAATGACTCAGCCTGTAACTGAAAATGTAGATGGAGGACAACAGAGCTGCTTCATGGAAGAAGAACCTCAGCTTAGCCTGCTAGTTTTAGCATTAGCCCCAACGCTATCACCATATATATGTATTAGCTCAGCCCTACACATTCTCCTCTCATCACTGAGGTCCTCCATCCACATGACAGAGAGGGGAACACAAAAATGACTCAGCCAGCAACTGAAAATATGGATGGAGGACCTCAGTTTAGCTTGGTTTGCTAGCGCTGAGCTAATACATATATGTGGTCTAGTTTCGGCACTAGCGCGAAGGCTAGCAGGCTAAGCTGAGGTTCTTCTTCCATGAAGCAGCTCTGTTGTCCTCCATCCATATTTTCAGTTCCAGGCTGAGTCATTTCTACCTTCTCCTCTCTGTCAACGCTCTCTGGTTTCATTTAAAAGAGTCGATCATCAGATATTGTCCAAGATTAACCTTCAGGGTGGATATAGCTCGCTCACACCGAGGACCTATCCACAWCATCATTTTCCCAGAATGCTTTGCGTGTAAATAAAATGGCTCCATCCATGTTAAAATATATTTTAAAAAATTTACAAAACTAAACAGCCCACAGTATTTTTACAGTCTTTACTTAACAGTCAAATAAAGTCAAATGTTACAACTAATCAGGGATCCCTTTAAAAAATATTGTTGCTTTATGGGACTTAAAAGTAAATAATTTAGCAGGAACTTAGACCAGCAGAGTTGACATTTTTCTTTCAAAACATGCTACATTGTTTCTTCTTTTTTATGTAACAGTACAGGTACAGTGCAGGGTCTTTAAGAATAAAAACACCTTCATTGTTTGGATTGATTGGGCATGATGGGTAGAATTTCAGATTACGTATCTATTTTTTTTCCACAATTTGCAATGAGTTCATCTGCACGACTCTCTTCCAGGAAGAGCTTCTGTCATCATGATGTCATCTGTGTACAGCTGCAGCATGAATGCAGCACATTGTGAATTTGAGGGTGCAAAAAAAAAAAAAAAAGAGGAAAAAAATCCCATGTTTAACCTCGTGACCCAAGTAATCCAGGCCTCTAACTTATGCAGACATCTCTGGTCTAAGCATTGAGTCACCATGTCCCAACATCAGGGCGTTTAAGGCCACAAGTCCAGACAAACAACAGACACACACACACACGTGCGGAAATTCAGCAACAGCCAGTAATGCAGTCAGACAGCTGTTGTGTTGATGACCAGTGTCAGGTGCCAGTGGCCTGATTCAAGCTGGCTAACCTCTTCACACCACATGTGTATGGACAGATACAGAGGAGGGGCTGGGTGGACATGTGTCTCTGTCTCTGGTGTGCATCTGGAGAACAACTGGCATGTTGAAACTGGCTGTGTGTGTGTACTTGATTGTGTGTTTGATTTATGTCAAGGTAGGTTTTTCGAAGCTCGTCCTTTGCTTACCGTGTGTTTAAAAAAAAAACATTTTCAACTTTATCGCCGAGCAAGAATCCTGCTCTGATTGGTGTGCGCTTTTGATTAATAAAATCACTAAGCAGATATTGTATATGTGTGAAATAAATGCGCGTCTGTCTCTGTTATGCTAATCTGGTTCACATCTGAGGAAAGATGTAGCCTGTGTGGGCGCATGTGTGTGTGTACACATGTGCATCTAATTAAAGGGCTCACGCAGGAAAGGAGACAGTCTGCGTGAGTGTGTGGAACATGACAGCCGAGGAGAATTTCCTACTTGCGCGTGTGCAGTTGTGCACACGCATGTGTGTGTGTGTGTGCTGTTTTCCGAGACTTAGGAATCCTTMAGATTATAGGCAATCTCACACTCCCTGCAGTACGTGGGTATGCAAGATCATATTCATTAGCGTGTGCTGTGTTTAGCGTAGGAAGTATTGTGCGGTTTACATACTACAGCAGCTGTGCTTTCTTCATGTGGAGCCGGAGCAGCCCACCTGATGCCAGGGCAGCTGCCGCACAAAYAGCCCTCCACTCGCAGACACACACACTTACATTTACAACCACGGTGCCAGGAGAGATTTGTGTGTGTGTGTGTGTTTGCTGCAAAGAGGAAGAGAAAGGGGCAGCTGCGGGATAAAGCCTTCATCTACTGTTCCTCTAGACTGCTCCATCTGTCCATCCATTAATACACACTCTCACTTCCATACACTAATACGTACACATGGTCCGTCTGTTGACTTATCAGTCACACATGGTGTACTTCACACTCAATGGGCTTTGTGACGACAATGACGTGCATTCTCTGTCTTGTGCGAGGAAAATCTGTGTCAGCTGTGTCAGACACCAGGAAGCACCACTTGTGGCATTTTTGCTTTAAAGGGATCCCTGATTAATTGTAACATTARACTTTATTGGATAAACATATATTTTAAGACTGTAAAAATGCTGTAGGATCAAAAAGAAAAAAATTGTATAGGTCTTCTGGACGGGTTCTTCTCTAATGAAACGTTTCGTCTCTCCTCCAAGAGACTTCTTCAGTCTGAGAGTTTCAGGCAAAATTCAGGCTTTTAAGCCCTGCCTCCATGTGACTGATACTCACATCACATGGCTATCGTTGACACCTAATTAACACATTGTTAACAGGGGTTGGAGTGATACTGGCAATGGCCGCGCTGTAGGAGGGGGACAACTGAAAACGGAGGCCTCCACCTCTCTTTAATGGTGGACGGTCTTTCTTCACAAAAATGGCTTCTTTTACTCCTCTCAAACCAACGTTCCTCTCTATCAAGAATGAGAGAGATTCTTTCAGAGATGAGGATGTTCTCATTCTTGATAGAGAAGAACTTGGACTTGCGACCTGTCCAGGGTGTACCCCGCCCTTCGCACTGTGACTGCTGGATATGGGCACCAGTGACCCACGCAATCCTGAAAAGGAAGAAGCGTGTACAGAAAATGGATGGATGGATATTTGAAGCAGAGGGGAGCACCGARCGGACTCTGCCTGGTGGCATTAATCGTATTAATCGTCAAGTGCCAAAAAGTAATCGAGTAGTGTTTTTCTGACGATTAATTGCACTTGATACGATCATGCCCAACCCTACATCTTAGTATAACTTTTGGTTTCATGCACAACTCGTATTTTAACAGTTAATAATCTCCAACTTTAGTCTAAATATTGGTAACTTTGTTTTTATTTTTTACTATTGTGCCATGTTATTTTGGTCCAATTCAAACCATCTTGTCATCCAGACTTAAGCACCTCAGGTTACGGCTCAGCACCCATATGTTAACGAGGCAGAGAGAGACGGATGCAGACCCTGAATTTTGCTTGGGGTTAAGGAGACATAATAAAACAGAACAGAAGGTTGACAGCGAGAGACAGGGTGTGGATCAGACTCAGAGCATTGTCCTTGATGAGGTTTATGATATTGATTGCCTGTTCTCAAGAAGCTTCCTGATTTTTGATTTGGACACTTGTGAGCATTGTGATTGCAGCGAGAACATCTAATGTCTCGAGTGGTCACTGCAATCAAGGACGATGACCCTTAACTCCGTGCAAACTCCCTCTTGCCCCCCCCCCCCCCCACACACCCTCTTTTGTATACTGTCAGACTCATGATTTTTTAGTATTTGTGAATGTGAATGTCATCAAGGACAAAACTTTATAGACATTTATAGAAGCTTCTAGTTGAATGGTTTTATTTTACAAAACATTTTTAATGGCTTTCACTGCAACAAAGAAATCTGTTAAAACAGTATATTTTTCTAAAATTATATCTTCTGGGGCAAAAAATGAAGAACTTGCTAATTCAAATGTGACTTAATTAGGATGCAATTTTAGAGCATTAAAACATAAATGCCCTGGCCGTGCTGATTTCTGGCAGCAAAAACTGGCTTTGGGGAAGAGCTGAGTCGAAAGGCAAAGCTCTCGATTTCTCAAGTAAAGCCACTGCTCCTCCACATCAAAAGGAGTCAGTTGAGGTGGTTCATCTGATTAGGATGCCTCACTTTAGAGGTGTTCCGAGGCCGCAGGGATTATGTATCCTCTCTGACCTGGGAACGCCTCGTGGTCCCCCAGGACGAGCTGGAAAGTGTCACTGGGGAGAGGGAGGTTTGGGTTTCCCTYCTGGACCTGTTGCCTATGTGACCCGATGGAGATGAAACAAATATAGGATTTTTTTTCAYGCACATGACCATAATAATTGTTACTGCTGAACTCTATGTAGCACAACTTTGTATTTTTCTCAAACTATTGAATAACTTGTTCTCGATATTAAAATACCATAAAGTGTGTAGACCTCCAATGTAAACCCATGGAGTTGAAACTGAAATGGGACCAGCGTCTTGATTGGCAGATTTCAGTGCAAGTTTTCCATTCTGTCCCCTCCATCAAAATAAATCTTTTCATTTTTGAGAAAAAAAATAAACATTCAGAAACTATTGGTGTCGCACACTGCCAGCTTTTTTGTTCCTTTGTTCTAACTGAACATTTGTTACACCTTCATAATTTCCTCCCCAATTGTGTGTGTTTTAAAATATATATATATAATTTTGTTACTTTCACATTTTGTAACCTAGTCAAGCATAATGTATTCAAATGACAGATTTTATTTTTTGGAATATAATATTTAACTGTTACTTTGTGCAAGTTGTTTTGTTTAACTTGGGTAGGAAATTGTCTGTACTTAATCTAAGTTTGTCCAACTTGATACACATTAAGATGGACAAACATTTGATCAGACACTGACAGACAACTTGAGAGCTAATATATACGGGGTAATAGTGGTGGAAAAGGGAAAGACAAAGACTGGGTGTTTTTCAGCCATCTGGTGTGCATGTGTGTGTGTATGATTGTGTGTGTGTGTGTGTGTGTGTGTGTGTGTGTGTGTGTGNTGTGTGTGTGTGTGTGTGTGTGTGTGTGTGTGTGTGTGTTTTTGCCTCTATTGTATCTGTATGAAGCAGAGAGAATGACTTAGATTACCAAGACTGATATCAAAGTCACACTCTAGGACATGCTCCAACTGCCATCTCTGAGTGCACACATGCACACAGACACACACAGACTCTCTGCATCTTTTTTTTTTCCCTGGGAAGCATACAAAGCATTCACCTAAAAGCCAGGCAGCCATTGCGGTGTGTGTCTGTGAAGGTTTCCCCTCTAATTGAAGTGTACAGTGACTTGGCAGGCTGCCTGATGTTGGAGTCATATTAGGGGGGAGGGGGGCAAAAGAAGAAAGGAATAACACAAAGAGAGGGGGTATCGAAAGGGAAGGAAGAGCTGCAGAGACAAGCGATGGAAGGAAAATAGAGGACGGAGATGAGAGGTTCAAGAGCGATGGAAGAGGAGAGAGGAGAACAGAAACAAGCTGATGATGTTTAAAAATGTATTTGTAGGTCTTTTTGGAATATATTTGTGAAGCTGTTTTCAAAGTCAAACTCTGAGACTTTATAAGGATTGTCAACATTTGATGCAATGGCCTTTGGTAAAATAAAATCAAGACAACTTAACCCTTGTGGTACTATGCTACTGTTGCTATTTTGCAAAGTGCATTTTGTATCCAGTGACTACAAACGACTAGGCAAGTAGAGAACAGCTTTAAGGTCAGTTTTGAAAACAGCAACTTTTTCCTTTTAACTGCATTTGAGTGCTGGGATTTCTCAGGTCATGTGACTCTCCCTCCTCTGCTTGTATGAGCTGTCAGTCACCTGTGATGGCTAAAGAGAGGGAAACCCACCTAAATACAAGTGTTAAACAAAAGTCATCTTTTTTCATGTAACAAAAAAACGTTATTTACAAAGCACAACAAAAATCACACAATTCGAACCAAAATGCTGTACAATAAAAAAACAAACAGAAAAATGGTAAAAACACATTTCAGTACGAGTTAAAAGTAAAAAATCCTAACCACAATGCCATAATTGAAACCACGACAAGGGCAAAAAATGAGCAGCCTTGGTTACAGCTATACTTAACCAGAACCGTCAGCTGATGAGCCAAAGCGATGAGGTTAATCCATCAGATTACAGCAGATTACAATCCACAGGAGATTGGTGAATGGAAGCTTAGAGCAGAGAGACGACGGATAAAATAATTGGATGGTTGGACTGTAGAGAATGACAGACCCTAAAGGCTCAAGTTCTATATAATGCGTTTTTGTTAGTGTGACCCTGTCCAAGATTTTATCAACAATCACAGAGCAGTTTAACTCTGTTTGACCAGCGCTACTTTTGTTCTGTAATTGTTACAGTTTTTACTAAAAATGTCTTTTGTTTTCGTTGTCAGCTGAAATCCTGTTTAAACCAACTTTGTCACCACCAGTTTTGTAGACTAAGGTTTAAAAGGATAGTATAAAATACTTAATGTATTTTAAGTACATGTTACTTTTTATCTGATTTTCTTGCACATTACWTCTGTTTTATATCACTTCTGATCTTCTCAAATTCTAAACATAAACATGCATACACATTCTGTATGTGGATATATTTCTGTGTACTACAGTAGTTAAGTTTACTTATTTTGATTTAGTGTAACACTACCTGTGTTTCCATCTACATTTTTTACACGCATTTATAAGTTATTATACAAATAATATATTATATTTACAAGTTATTATATTATATATTGCATTAGAAAAGATTGATGGAAACAGTAAAGTAAGTAAGCAAAGTAAAGTTTTGCCTTTCACAGAAATAAATTCACAAGTTGCTGTACATTCAGGAAAGGGGGGGAGGTGGCAGTTAAGAAACACCCATTCAAGAAGACATACAAGGCGAACATGGGGGAACAGGTGAAACAGGTCATGCAGCAAACACAGTTAGTTGCACTACCTTTAACAACAGAAAAACTAAAAACCACATAAGGGAAGATGAGGGGGAAAAAAGTAGCGAACATTTACCTCCCGTGATTGATTGGCTGTTTCCACTGCCTGCATCTTCCCAGGTATTCCCAAAGGAACTGCAGTTCTTTACATCTTCGGACAGCATGTAACGTCACTAATACTAGTTGATATCACAGAACAATTACAACTTGCCTGATAGTGACACATTCCTGAAAACGTCTCTCTAATGTTCCAAGATGTGTGGTTTCTGCTATTTTGCAACCTCTACTTCCTTTTTATTACAACCACGTGTAACCTTCGATGTCTGATGTTATTATGGTTTGCGTAGCCTGGTTGATTCGCTTTAAACAAGTAGATAGAGACACACCAAATTTGCATATCTATTTTTTTCTTTTTTTTTTCTTTTTTACAACATTTCAAAAATCCGCTCAAAATTAGCATTACAGTTGGATGTAAACAAGCATCGATGCACTATAAAGGCAGAGGAAGTGATTGTTAGTCATGCAGACTTATAAAACAAGATGGAGAAGGGTGTGGAGCGAGCCCAGAGAAAATGGAGAGATTTTGGAGATGAGAGGGCTCTCCACATCTTGCAATATCTGTCCAAACAGCCTTCGTGCCAGCTAAGAGTCTCACCATTTTCTGTTCCTCTATTTCTCCTTGTTTGTCGTCCTCTCTCTGCCAAACTGCTGACAGAATGTGGAGAAAAGAATTAGAGAGGACAGATGCATGGAGATGGATGGATAACAGCTTTTGAAACACCACAAGCATGAAAACTTTAGGAGCTGTTGTTAGTATTTTGTTTTGAGTGGCCATTTAGGTACGTTTCTTAGCCAGAAAAATGAGGATATTATACAATTATAACAGTTTCTGATTGTGGAACCTTTAACTTATACTAATTGGCATTGACCTGCTTCTACAACACTTTCTGCCACTTTTGTATTGCAAGCTTGGTCTCTGGACAGAAGGGTTTAGCCAGAAATGAATTAGTGTGGTTGGCTGCACTGTTTCTGGGTGATAAAGTCTGTTTACCACTGGCGATAAGGCCTGGCTCATTGTCACAATTCCTTTGGCAAAAAGATGGTTGATGGGAATAAGGTCGGGGCTCTCTGCAAGTCAGTTGAGTGATCCCACCACCAAACTGATTATGTATTTGTGGACTAGCCTTCATCAGTGGTCAGCTAAATTTGTGTCCCAGGTTTAGAAGAAAAGTTTCTCTTTTTATGAAATACTTATTACCTCCGGCAAGGAAGGAGGTAATGTTTTCGGTCGCGTATGTCTGTCTGTCTGTCTGTGGACAAAATTACTCAAAAACTTATGGATGGATTTTCATGAAATTTTCACCACAAGTGGGTATTGGCCAAAGGAACACACCGTTAAACTTTGGTGATGATCCGGATCACGATCCGGACCCAGGAACAGCCAGTCAGCTTCAAGGAAGCTGGCCGTAGACTTCCAATCACATCGGATCATTCGTAGACGGGTCAACCCCCCGACTGTAGACATCCAATGGGACTTCCTGAAGTGGTGTAGAAGACCAATCACAAAGGCGCATGGAAGTAAAACTTTAGACTGAATTTTTTTTAAATCGAAAAACTTATTGTTTTAAATTACTTTAATGTAACAACAGATCATTTTCATAATAAATCAGCCTGCACGTCCTAACAATTTTGTATTTTCTGTTTACGATTTTGGAGATTTTTACCCCCACCTGTATCGGAAAAGTAAGCTAGCTAACTCACCCAACCCCCTGTTTGGGTCTGTTCAATAGATAATGCTAAGGTTTTCTTAAACAATTATGTTTATTCTGTTTTTTATGGATAAATGTTTTCTTTTTTCTGATGCTGTTCCACTCCTCCTGTTGCATGTAATTTATTACGTGTTTAGTCATTGTAAAGCACTTGTACACAAACACACATATGACTAAAAATGTAACAAATCACACACAAAACAAACACACACACACTCACACACAAATATAACGGCCTTGGTGGAGGTTTGCGCTCTCCGAGTGCTTCTAGTTTCTTTTATGTTCATGGGATGTGTTCCCACACATGTACCAAATAACCACCTTTAGTGTGGCATAAATAGTTTACACATACAGGACAAGATAGACTAATGGGGATTCATTACTTTGGCTAAAACAAGGAAAAAGCACACAGTGAACAATGTTAAAACCATCAGGATGCTTTGAAAGACTGTAGAATGAGTTGCAAAGGCAAAGCTTTGGGGGTTCACAAAAAGTTTGAAACATCAAGGTCAAAAGGTCAACAGAGAGGAAGTTTAATAAAAGGAAAAAAAGGGAGGATAAGTTGGGCTAAGGGGAGGACATTTGATTGATTGCTTCCTGTCTGTGTCCCACTTCATTCTCTCCACTCTTTCATTGCTGCTTACTGCCTCATTACTTCCCCTGTTCTACAGTCTCAAATAGTTGTTTATTAAAGAGCAAGTTTCTAAAGCAGTGGAAAATACGGTCAACTTCTAAATAAAATTATACCCACAGCTAGTAAATTCTGTGATTTTAAAGACAACTATTCATAATATTGTGAATAAGAACATTATAAAATCTGGAAAAAAGTAGTTGTAATTTCATTCAAAACATTTAGAGGGCAAATCAGACAATGTAGTTGCCCCTCGTTGTGATTTGTGTCTTAGCTGAGGTAATTGTTGTCTCCCCCTTCTTTTCTTTTTTTATCTCCTCTTGGGTAAAGCGGCTATTCAACGCTTTCCTTTGTTTACCCTTCTAATTGGAAGACATCTAGCGGAAACGCACAGTCGTTTATGGCATCACAAGTCTGATCACACACGCAGACACACACGCAAGCACACGTACACACACCACAGTGTAATCTACCACAGTGGTTCTGAGAAAAGAACAAAAAGACAGAAGACAAAAAAGATCAAATTATCAGCTGCATTTAATTACCCACAACTAGACAGACACAATAACAAAGCTAAATCCAGATTTGTCTGGGTTCACACACAAGAGAGAAAGCGGGAGAATTACTGAGACAGACTCTCTGCTTTGCAGCAGGGAGTTTTTCTTCCTTTCTCTCCCTTTTTTTCATTTTTGAAGGCATTGCTGCAGAGTAAAGTGATGACTGCTTATCGGATTAGGGATCGCTGGATAATAAATACCCTTGTTTGATTTCTCCACCCATACTCCTTAAACATGATTACTGCTTTCTGTTACTGCCAACATCACATTATAGCACGCTGCACGGGAGCAAAGACATTTGCATAATGTTTATAGAGATTGTAAGAAACGATGGCTGCAGAGGGGATGGATGCTGAGGAATGCATTGAGCTGTCACTCTTCCTCTGTTTTTTCCACTTTTTTTGTTTATTTCTGTTCTGTTCTGACTCTGTGGCCACATTGTTTGTATGAGGGTTTGCAGTGCATGTTGGTTGTATTCCTTGATTCTATCTACTTTTACATTTATTTTACATATAAATCTATTGTGTTGAATGGAGAGTAAAACAAATTGAAACTATTCGGCACTGTTTTTTTGGGCCAAATACGTGGATTTTTTAATGTTCAGATGACAAATCTATTTTTGTAAAATCTTAATTCTACTTACCGAATTTATTCAAGTATAATACGAAAAAATTAAATCCATAAAATCATCCATAAAGTTG
>NW_013952530.1:448691-449991 GCF_001266775.1 Austrofundulus limnaeus | reverse complement strand
TGAAATATCTGCAAAATTATTGAGTCCGGAAATGAGACCGCGTCGTAAAAAGCAGTTGAAACGAGCTTACCTCTGACACTCCTCCATTCTTCAGAGCGAGATAATAACAGCTCCAAGCAGTCGACATGCTGTGATAAAAAGGGGGGAAAAGTATTCCTGCACCTCAGTAATGATAACAAACTAATGGCATTAGTGTGTGACCGAGYCGCTCCTCAAACAACAACAAACACATGTTCGTCTATAATGGCTGACGTCTACCGGTGTTCTGAAAAAGTTTGTATCCCTGAAAAAACGTTTCCCCACCAGAGGGGGCACTCGCGAGTAGGAAGTAATCTGCTATTCCCCCACAAGATGGCCCAAATCTCATGTGAAGTCTCTGACTTTTGTGATGGCGCATCCTGGTGGACTGTGTAAAATGTCAGAATTCATATGATGCTGCTACAAAGCTCAAAATCATAGTTTGCTGATATATATTTGTTGTCAAAATGCCTTTTAGTACATACAGTATGTTGTTAAAATAAAATGAACAGTCCAATAACCATTTTACTGAAATGTATAAAGACTGCAAAGGCTGAAAAATCTTGAAGTCTGTTTGGAATTGGAGGTAGTTTGAGGATTAAATTTTTATATGCCTTTTAAGCTCAAAAAAGGGGGGTCGTATTATACATGAGATCGTATTATACATGAATAAATATGGTATACTATCAGCCTCTTTTTACTCACTCCGACCATCCAATGTTGGCTCGAGTTGTAGCGGTTTCATTACGAAAATTTTCCTTTCCGAATGTGACTGTTGTAACCGGAAGATCATCAAACGTCCAAAAACTCATGAGTGGAGATAAAAAAAGATGATTTGTAGACAAATAATGGTAGTCCTAACCAGGTTGGATTTGTAAAAAAATGGTGGATTGGAGTTAATTTTTTTTCTGGAGTGTAGATTCCAGCAGGGAAGAAACCTGTGCAGTGACACATACCACATCGGGAGGGGTTTCTGAGGAGCAGGGCGTGGTGTGTCCCAGGAACTACCCACAGTGGGGTCCTGAAACATCAAGGTGGGGTCCTGAAAATATTCTCTGAGTAAATTACACTAAAAAATGACAACTAACATTTCTTTCGCCTTTTTTGTTACAAAAGAATAACATTACTTTACTTAAAGTGGACAAAAATAGTGTACTAAATGTGACCAATCATATCGAAATAAGGATTGTGAAATTTGGTCAAACCTAACTACATTTTCAGATTCCTGCTTTAAAAGCTACATTTTGATACCTGAATCATTCTGATATCTTAAGTATATATA
>NW_013952530.1:446123-447881 GCF_001266775.1 Austrofundulus limnaeus | reverse complement strand
TGATTGTGATGCTGTAATTCTGAGTGTTTTATGTGCTGCAGAACAGGAACCTGCTGTAAAACAGCAATTATGCTGAGTCAGGCTTGATTTTTAATGATATTTTCCTGTTAGATAAATAAATCAAATCAAATCAACATTGACTGTTCAGCTTCCATTGGAATATGTGGAAGCCTTAACACATACTGATTCAGAGTTTTGAAACAGTATGCAATTAATTATAGAAGAGTTGCTTCCATCCTTTACTTAATATTCCAGCGAGTAACGGGATATTTATTCCTTCAAGAAAAGTCCTTTGTTGTAAATATTTTACTCAAGTGAAATTATCTGTAAAATATTAGCACAGTGTTCAAGTACTCATATATGGCACTCATAACTGATTCATCTGTCTACAAAAGGAGAAAAATGTCCTTTAAAAACTTCATTTCTGTTTGTAGGGTCATAAATTCACACTACTTTCCTATTCTATCTAAAAATAATTGGGGCACTTWAGCTCTTGCTGTGACTATACAAAACAAAGGGACAGGACTGAGTGGTCAGGATAAGAGCTAAAATAATTATCATTTAATTAGCACCAAAAGGATTTGATTTGCAGATTTGATCTAAATTGTCACAGAATTTGTATCATTGTATCATTGTATATAATTTAAACTCTGTGTAGTTTTAAAGATTCTCTATGTGCTTGTGCCAATGTTTTCTGGGTGCACATGGAGTGGACTGGTTCTACTAAACAAAGGGGGGAGTCAGAAAGCATTTTGTGGCCTCTTGATGACAATGGAGCCATCAGTGTTTCTGCCCAACCACAGTGACACTTACCATATGCCCCAACTATGTGTGTGTGCTGCATGCATGGGTGTTGCTGTAAACATGCGTTAGCAAAGTCTCTGTTCTGCTTTTGTCTGGGGATGTGTGGAGTTACCACTCTCTGAACTTGTGACCTGACACTGAACTTGCCTTTTTCTCTCAGTCAGTGCATCACAGACTATCTGCCAGCAGCAAGTCAGCTCTTGTGCACTTGAGTGGGTTGCACGGTGTCCCCCCCAGCAGAACTATTTTTTTTCTAGCAGAACTCTAAGGCAACACCGTCTAGACAAGACAGCAGCATAGGTTCTCTGAAGAAACAATAAGTTACTTCTGAAGTCGTAACATCAACCTGGTTTGTATTAAACACACTAACMATGAAGTGTCCCTTTAATTAATCACCCAAGTTCAGGTGATAAAACCAGTCAAAGCCTGATTTRAGTAAATTTATTTTGGGATGCATGATATATCAGGACTAAAATTGGTATCAGTTGATGTTGCTCATTTTTTAGCATATCGGTAGCAGTCCGATAAGTAAAACTGAGTCAATATTAAAGTCTGACATTGATTTCCTGCTTGTTGTTTTTTGTGTTTTGGGAGGGGAAATGGTTGGTATAGAAAAAAGACATAAGCATGTTTGTGTTTGTGTAAATATAAATAATTTGGGGGTTTGTGTAATATCAGTAAATATCAGTTTTTGGCCATAACAGCAAAAATTGTATTGAATATCGAATTCGGCTGGAATTTCAATATTTTTTAAATATATCAAACCAAGGAATTAAGTCCCAACATGGTGTGTAGAGAAATAGGTGGAGAGTGTTTTGGTTAAAACATTTCCAACAATTTCATTTTGACAAAATATAATGAATAAATACCTTTTGTATATGGTTCTATTAAAGGACATTTTTTAAATATATTTTTAAATAATGTTTTGAAGCACTTCTCTGAGCAGTACTAAAA
>NW_013952530.1:444154-445395 GCF_001266775.1 Austrofundulus limnaeus | reverse complement strand
TATATATACACAGTATATCAGATTTGAGGGTTAGCAAAGTAGATATTTCCCAGTGACACATCATATTATTGACTCTCCCAGTAGTAGTTCCTCCACTCTCTACTTTGTATTCCTTCTCCATCCCAAAGCAAATGTATTGATGCATATTTTTCTCCAGTCTTTGCATTGGATGACTGAGTTCTGCTTGACAAATTAATATTTGATATGCTGGATGTACACTGACAGCATCATAAGTACTGTAAGAATCTGTATGCCAATAAATCAGATTTTAAACTGAATAATACAAACCAAGCCATTAAGCATGCTACCTCAAGTTGAAAATAASCCTTCAAAATGACGTGGCTCTAAAATCCTGAATGGTTTTAGGTCTCAAGAAGTGTAAAATGGCTCCCTTCACAAATAAATCTTATTTTTCACATATAGTCATGTTTTAAGAGAGCCTTTAATCTTTGCTTACCTTACTTGCGACTCTCAAAAGGTCTTTCCAAACATTGAACTGTAGTCTGAACTTGACACAGCTTTCACTTCCAGGCGATGCACAAATCTTTTGCAGAATATTTCYTATTAAATCCATTTATGGAACTTCCAATGAGCGAACACTGAAGGAGACGAGGCTCTTTGGCCTCAGCGATGTTTATGCGAGCGCTCGTTTGTTTGGTGGAAGCGAATGTATCAACCCTTTCGGTAACGATTGCCCTCCAGCCGTGCGGTCCAAGAGTTAGCATGTACACAAACACTTGCAGACGCGCACACATGCATAACTGGGGGCGTGCTGCCTTTTAATCTGAATGTCCAGAAACAGACAGCACCAAAACATCACTCCGGGGTTCCCGTGTCAACACAAGCAGATGCAACATTAATTCAATCAGCCAGTGAAAGTCACCAAGCAGAATGACCGAGAGAGAGAGAGAGAGAGAGGGGGCACACATCTGAGAGCTGCATTGGCAGTGTTCGGAAGATTTGGAGGACTGCACACAGGTTACGCCATTTGGCAGGTCATGTGGGTGATTGTATTTACAAAAGTCTGAACTTATCCCAGATCTAAATGGATTGAAAGATTCCCTGGAGATCAAATGGGATTTTCAGTGGAAATCACAAGAACGAGAGAGAGAGAGAGAGAGAGAAATAAAGTCATGTTATTCTGACATTCCAATTATAGAGCTTGTGTAAATGCTGAGTCAGCATTCACACAGTATTCTTATAAATTATGTTTGTTACCTGGATTGTAACTATGTTAACAT
>NW_013952530.1:442249-443768 GCF_001266775.1 Austrofundulus limnaeus | reverse complement strand
TTTACAAGAGAGACCTGTTGGATAAAACCTGGAAAAAAAACCACAACAA
Source organism: Austrofundulus limnaeus (assembly GCF_001266775.1). Lineage (NCBI taxonomy): Eukaryota > Metazoa > Chordata > Actinopteri > Cyprinodontiformes > Rivulidae > Austrofundulus > Austrofundulus limnaeus. Next base: position 443,719 of record NW_013952530.1, on the reverse strand, counting down.
CAAAACAAGTAATTAAGAAACTTGAATCAATTAAATAAGCTAATAAAATATGAGCTAAAAAATGCAAGTTTCAAAAGATTTTTAAAGGTTTTTTTCTTTTTGTCAAAATAAACTTTTAAACAAGTGTAAGTTTTCTCAGTAAAATGCATTATTTCCAAACATATTTGTCTCATTTTGCCTCCTTGTGCCCTCATGCTTCCTTTAGTCTTATGGGTTTTTTTCATTGTTATCTTTTGTCTTTTTGCACCTTAAAACATTGAAAGTTCAGCTATTATTGAACTCAATTTCACATTTTCCTGAAACCTTCAGCGAAGTTCTTTAACACTGTGTTCACGCTGTGTTGTCATAAGAAAAAGATCATTKTAATGTTTTAATTGCATTRTTGAAAACTCTAAGTACTAATCAGTCAATCTTTTTAATAGACTTGTGTCATCCTTGATGCTTTTTTTAATCATCAGTCTGCTTTTGCATCCAACAGCCTCCAACCTTTGTTGGCACCTTGGCCMGTTTAATGTTGACAGTTTTTAAGTTGCAGATGGAAAAGCTGTGGTTGGTGTTATGAAGCGTTTACCTCCTGTATGGATGACCTTCTTAAATTCAAAATCAGTGTCCAGTTGATTTCGGCACATCATGGAAGGTGGGCGAGAGATCGAAGTCATGCCAACATTAAAGATTACCGCACAAAATCTGCAGCTTAAAGGARACTTCCATAAACAGGAGTTGTGTTAAACGATTAAATCTTGGAAATATTTGTTTTTACAAAAAATAAAAAATCCCAAATATCAGGTTTTTCAATTTAAAAAATGTCACTTTCACTTATACAACTCATTCTTGCAGTCAAATGTTAGCATTTAATTTCGAATTAAAGATTTAGAAAGCAAGACCATAACGGAGAAACTTCAGCCTTTTTTWAAATCAATATAATATTCCCTGGAAAATGAAATGTGAAATTTTGAGTGCCAACATAATCTAAATAAAAATGCCAGGAATGAAGTATTATATTCTACCGAAATATGCCCAAAGGTGCATTTTTTCCCCCAAAAAAACTTTAGAGCATTTTTTTATCGGCTTTCAGCAGCCTGACAGAAGCTGCTAAAAGATTGGTAAAAGTAAAGCAGAATGGATTGYAGTGCTTGTCAACAACAGATGGTACAATTCTGGGCATGTTTTTGTGAAAGGTTGTTTTGATAGCCACCGCTGAAGCCTTATGTGATGTAATCAGCTCAGTAGTTGCGAGGCCAMGAACCCACCATCCTACAGGATTTATGTTCATCTCTGGAGATTTTAAACACACACGTCACTCTGCTACACTTCAAACATGTTGCCAACTTATTTAGAACTTTTTTATTATTTTTCCCTCTAATCATTTGTACTCCAACTACATATTTTCCCTTTTGGAAAAGAACAATAAAATATATTAATTTCAATTCAGTAATAAGTTAATTTTCTGCTCATTTCATATGCAACCAC
>NW_013952530.1:439983-441606 GCF_001266775.1 Austrofundulus limnaeus | reverse complement strand
CTTCCTCCACTGTCGTTGCTAAACTAACTAGCAGACACTGCACAGAAAATCGACGTCGTTCAAAACTCCGCCTTCTGTTCTGTGATTGGCCTCAACAAAATTCTCCTGAAGAAATCCTTGTCTGTGGGAGAAATCCCAGACGGAGCAGTGAAGGAAAACTAGAATTGAGCGAAACTGCGTAGGAAGGCAAGGACCAGGCCACCTCCTATTTAACACAAATATTATTTTGATTCTCTGCCTTGCCAAATTGTTAAACCAATTTCATTTTCACTTTCATAGATTTAACTGTCTTGGATGGTCATATAAATGGTTTTTCCCAGCTTCTAGCCAAGATATTGACATTTCTGTAGATACCACACATGTCTATGTTTAACTAAAATAACTTATAGGAATTAAAGTCGAAGACCAGGAGTTTGGGCTCAAGATGAATGAACCAATTGGCGGACCAAACTTTGGTCACTCTCGGGCCAGATGTGACCCACAGCCACCAGTTGAATAACTACTAAAACAGTTACAGTATTTTATTTGTAATATTTTCAGTTAAATATTTAGAATAAAGAAAAAAAAAAAACATTGTCCTTTGGTTTGCTGGTGTTTCCTCTATTTTCTCCATTTTAGTCAAACAGTTTTAATAATTTCAGAAGACTTGTTTTACTGTGTAAAGGGAACTCCTTTTCTATTTCTGTTCATTGAGTCTGCAAAACTGAGACAAAAGTCAGGCTAAACAGTATAAGATGACATTTCTGTCAATAACTAGTAACATTTACAAAGAAAGGATAAGTCCATAATGTGCTTGGCCACATGTCCAAAGGAAAATGGCACAACTGTTGTTTATCCTCTGACATTTTTCAGGACAATATGCTTGACAGAATGTGATTTGTCGACATGTTTAAAGGCTGTTGTGTATCAGAGCATTGCATTTGTGACTTTTAGAAGGCTGCTTCGGTTCGCTACTAACTCTTCTTGAGCACACAACATGCTGTGTTCTCTAATCCATCTTCATCCTTTTGGTGTTATTTGCAGTAAGAAGTGCTGCACTGTGCAATCTGGCTGACATTAAGCATATCCTGCCTTTCAGCCCTCGTCTTTACCTCCTTGACTAGTCGCTCACTGTGACACAATCTGTCTCCAGTAGGCCTTTTTTTAAAAAAAAAAGCTCTTCAGCCAGAAAAAGCTTTTTTCTTATCACACTTGTTTTTATATAGATGTTTCTACTTTATTTTAATGTTGAAATCTTCTCAGTAGTTCTATATGTATACGGTAAATGACTGGTTAAAATTCTTATTTTAGGTGTTTTTAAAGGTACACATCAAYATTCCTGTGAACAGTTATTCTAAAGTGGTTTTGCAAATAATTCAATGTACGTGGCATTGGAAGGATTAGATTTTTTTGTTCAAGATATTTTGAGAACTTGAGTTTATAAAAATAATGAAAACAATGTTTAAATTGTGTTATGACGAAAAAATAGAAGTAACTTAGTGAAGAAATTATGGGTTGGCTATAAGTGATGTAATAGCAATATGCAGTAATAATATCATCTATCTATCTATCTATCTATCTATCTATCTATCTATCTATCTATCTATCTATCTATCTATCTATCTATCTATCTATCTATCTATC
>NW_013952530.1:430255-438604 GCF_001266775.1 Austrofundulus limnaeus | reverse complement strand
CTGTATATAATAACAATATAAAAAAATTGTAAGACATTTTGTATCATCTTGTTTCAGACTTCATGGATGTTGGATAATGAGAACAATTTCTTTAAACAAACAGAACCAGAAAAACTCCAAGATTCACAAACTGAAAAAAAAAATGTATATTTTGTTCAGTGGAAATATTTAACATATGGATGATTTCCTGAACAAATTCATTTTTGTACCAGCTGGAAGCTAAATATGAGCTGACGCGACTCGTGCTCGAGGGACGAGTGACTTCATCTCGCTGTTCTTTTGCCCGGTCTGTGAGGGATTTGGAGGAGGCCGTGGGGTGCCAGAGAGCAGGGCAAATCAACATGTGCTGGGGCAACAGAAGGTGTGCGGGTCCCTCTCTTTTTGTGTGTGTATGTGCATGTGAACAGACGCTAATCTACTACCGGGGAGGTCCACTAGGATTAGTATAATCAGGGGCTTGCTCGAACCCCATCTGAACCCCCGCTGTGTTTCACCCCCTTATCCCATCATCCCCGCGCAGCTCAGCCCACCATCCACCTCCTCATCCTTCTTTCCCCTCAGCCTCCTTTGCCACCTTCATCTTTTGAGCCACCCCCCTCATCCCTCTATCCTTCCCTCAATCTCTTTGCCGCTGCTCTGTTCCATTTCTCACCCCACAGCTCGGTTTATTCCCCTGACCTCATCCTCTTACACTTATCCTTATCGTTGCCCTCTACATTGTAGGCATTTAGCTCAGCATCTTGGAATTACAAGCCCCTGCCTGGGTGGACTAAACTTCTGAGGTACTCTGAATCACAGTTTAAATGTCCTGCTTTTATTAGAAAAAAAGACTAACATCCCTAAAAACACGACTCGGTGACAAAAGCACAAAGAGTCTGGGTGAAGTATTTTAGAAGAGATGCTCAGTGTAGGGCAGCACAATATCTGCAAGGTGATGAGATTTAAAACTGTTCATATTTTGCTGGATTATGTAATTAGACGCATTACAATTACTCCTATTGTCAGTATTTAAACCTAGCATGAGATATTATTGTTTTAGCTGTTGATTTGTTTTATTGTTTTGGCCCCTATGTTCAGCACTTTGTTTCAGCCCGCAGTGGTTTTAAAGCACTTTATAAATAAGGCTGATCTGATTAGATTAGATTTGATTTAAAGGGGACATATGCAAAATCCAGTTTTTTAACCATTAAATGCATTTTTTGTGGACTTGGAGTCTCTAGGAGTGCAGAAAAGTTCAATTTAGTTTCTCCCAATGAGATCTCTTTACTGTTTGGGTCATATTTTTCAGCCTGTTCAGTTTTCTTTATATTCTGAGAGATTTTTGTTTTAACTATTACATCATAGAATTTGCAATAGAATTACAAAATGATGTCTGGACATCTCAACTACAATTTGGTGGTCTTCACTCTCCTTTGGCTCCGGGTCAGACTCTGGCTCCAAACATAAGGCTGGACAGACAAGTTTTCAGTTGATATTTTTTAATTTATTTGTAAATGAAGGTTTCTGCGCTGCTATGTAGTCATAAACTCCTCTATCGAACTAGAATGGACCGGTCTGGAAGCCTGGAGGTGGGCGGGGTGTGGCGCGCCTTGCTTGGATTTAAAGAATCGGCCTCAAAACGAGTTGATCTGAGACACACTTCAGAAAAGGGGTGAAAGAGGGGCTTGTGGAGTTGCAATWAGGAGGAATTCCACTTTATATAAACCCCAACTGAAGGATTTAAATGGGAAAAATAATGATTTAAAAGAATATGTCTACTGCCACTTTTCCACTAGTGTCGGTACGGTTCCAAGCCATTTCCGTTAGGCCAGATTCATGGAACTAGCCCTTTTTTTAGTGTGGTTCCAAGCGGCCCTAGCTGACACCAAAATGCGACATYGGAACACTGTTTGTCACTGATTGGCTAGGKGGTGGAGTCACTGGTTGCATCTGAGCTGCCTTTACAACAACAACTCGTGGTAGTTTTAGCAGTGACATTAGTTGTGTTTCCATCCAATTTTAATTCAAATTTTTAGCGAAGTTTTAAAATTTCAAAAGTTATTTGTCAAATGTGTTTCCATCTCACATTTTGCGCATTAACTTTTTTTCCGAAAAACCCAGAAACCAACTCCACCAACCGCCCAAAACACGCCCACTGGAACCAGACTGTAATGTCAATGGAAAAGCACCCTTAGATCACCCCAAATATTGTCACAAACGCATTTATTCTACGTTTAGTTTTCACAATGAAACCACACAACTACATAACTATGAACTGAGGGTGACTTCGGACGCCTCTGRTTTACATTTTTGCGTCATCCGCACATGTTCCCAGCCCTCTCCTGAATGCTTCACTTTATTCGACCCCCTCATCCATTTATCTTCCTCTCTCTGTCATCCAGCCGTTTGCTTCAACACTGGCTTCTTAATACAGTAACTCAACACGTCTTACATTCAGCCTTGTCTACTCAGCTCACACTTTCTAAAGACCATTAAACACACAGGCTAAAAAAGAAAAAAAAAGTTCACAAAGAGGAAGATGAGGTGTTATCGTATCTGCTTTCCTTCCACACAAACATGCATGCAGATGCAGGCATACCCCCCAAATGTAGACAGTATAAGCATATTTAGTATGAAGTATTATGATGAATATCGGCTTAGTAAAGGGGAGGAAACAGTATAGTTTATGAAAAGGAGGATACAACTTAAAAAAAGTCACAGGCCTGCAGAAAACATCTCCTTGGAATGAGAACTAAAACAAGGTGTTGAGACGAAAGCCACCGGAATAAAATTTGGCTGCGAGAGTTGTGGGAGCCGCTGTGAATGCAGATGAGTTTGAGTTGAAACTTACGTATGTAAAAAAGGTTTTGCTGGCTTTCTGATGACACACAGGCAGACACAACAAGAAGGCTTCAATCAATGGTTTCTGGCTGCAGCGACGACAAAGAGCAAATTAGAATTCCACAGTCGCACAAAGCTCTCCTGYTCCTAATTGTGGTCCTGTTTTTAAGCAAACGCGGTCTGTTTTTTTCTACTTTGTTTACAATCTTGAGCTGCATAAAGTTGAAAACTAATGTTTAAATCTGTGAAATGAAAATTAAAGAATGGCATAAAATGGTATTGACAAGGTCCTCAAGACACAAAATGAATTTCTGTATTGTTGGGTTGCTGTTTGTGTGTGTTTGTGTGTGCATGCACCTATACCCGTTTCTTTAAGAGGGTCAAAGCCTYGTATTATTCCAGAGTGAAGCCCTCATGTTTTTCACATGCAGATCAGCCACATAAGCTTCTCCCTGGAGGCTTTCACATGGACCTGCTAAACTTTTCAACTTCCAAACAAAACCCACTTGTCCAGTCTCAGTGTGTGACTGGCCACCAGCTTCTTTCTGTTCATGCTTTGGCTGCTTTGGCTGTTGACTCGGCTGACTGCTCAAGGTCCCTGTTTACCGTGAATAAAAGCTGTTATGCAACATTTATCGCAGGTTTGGGTTTACTATTCCCAAAACTTTCTCTGGTTCTTTAGACATAAACCTGGTTCAGTATCACCAAAGTTGAAATTGAATGAGAAAAACATTCTTGGTGTATTTAAAATGAGTAAATTATAAGGGGCAGTGTGGGGTTCCATATYCTAGTTCAGGGGTCCTCAAACTTTCTGGTTCTGGGGACCCCTTGCAAGGATGACATATTACCCTCATAAACCCCAGGACTGTTAAAAAAATTACTGTCATTTTAACCCCTAAATGCCACGGGAATATTATGTTTTTTGCTTTGTTTTAGTACACAGCAAAAATGCCAATGTTAATTTAATAATACACTGGTATTAACACTTTATTTTAACACTGYTGAAATGCTAATGCGATACCCAGTATTGTTGAATATTAAACACTGGTTGGTATTAAATTAACAAAAAAATGGGTGTTTAAATTTAACACTTTCACAAATGTTATTTTAACACCAGCAAGTGTGGACACATATAGACACTTTGGTGGGGTTGAAATTGGGTGTTAACAAAGGAAATTGTGTTAAAAAGATTAACAGGCACCACACACACCATACATTTAACACTCGGAGTTAATATCAAACTCTTAGTAGTGTTGCATTAACACTACTCAGTACTTAGTAGAAAAGTATAATGGGTCACCCTTCACACACCAAGACATCCCTCTCACTCATGGTGYCGATTTATGGCCAATAACATAAACTTAAAGTTGAACAACTTGATCAAACTGAACAAGAAAACTAACCAGAACAACTAATTTTTACTCGCATGAACTTCTTAAATAGTCATAAACATACAAACGCATCATTTCTACAAGATTACCCAGCATCCCTTGCTGAGAAAATACTTATCTGACATGAGGTCGAAGAGGGCGGGGCTTTTCAGAATACTTCTTTCAACACTGCGTGGTGTCACATAGCAACACTGTTAAGTGTTATATAAGACTTAACAGTGGGCAGAGCTTATTTAACACTGTCCAGTGTTGAGACAACACTGAGGAAATCAACACTGTGAATTAACACCAACACTGGGTGTCAGTTTACTCGGAAAGGGTTAAAATAGCACTAGAGGGAGTTAAATCAACACCTAAAAGTTTAACACTGACATTTTAACACTCCTGTTTTTGCTGTGTATGTTTGTTTGTCTAGTGCATTGTTCTCCATATGTATTTTTTAAAAAATAAAAACCAAATTAACAATTTATTGAATTTTTTGAGGACCCGCAAGATACAGCTCGTGGACCCCTGGGGGTCCTGGGACCCCAGTTTGAGAACCTCTGTCCTAGTTTAATGAAGATCAAACTTGGACCTTTTACATCTATTTTCTGCTAGATTTGTAGCTTTTTTAATAAACAGAGGCTAATTTATGACATCATCATATCTTAGCAGAGCTCACATTTGGACATATCACACGGTGATTTTTGAATATATAAATATTMCTAACTGAATCTAAGAGTTCCAATTCCACCCAACAAACGTCTCCTGGGACATTGTTGTAGCTCATGTGGACAAAGCTTAATGCACTTTATAATATATTCCAGTCTCCAGTATTTTAAGTCGTACTTTCTTGAATAAAGGCTCGTCGTCAGTGTGCACAACAAGAGCTTTATTGCCAGAAGTTAAATCCGTTTCCTAGCAACAAGATCCCATTGACCATTAGCTCATCATATGTGTATAAATGTGTGTTTATTCCATCCATTGTTGTAATCTGCATTGTGCAGAGGGACTCTTAAGCTCAACATCAACTCACTCTGCTTTATTACACTATATCCCAGTCGAGGCACATGATAATAGACACAAAAGAAGCATAAGACACACTGCTGATTAGGAACACACACACACACACACACACACACACACACACACACACACACACACACACACACACACACACACACGATAAAAAAATAATTATCCTGTGTGGTAGAATAAAAGTGCTTTCTGTATTTGTGTTTGAACGTCGTTCAGTTTTTTTTTTTTTTTCACCACTGGATTTGTTTTACTGGCCATAAAACCAAAACGAGAAAATAAAATATTACAATGATTCAGCAGAAAACGCATAAATTCTTTAACACAAGATGTAAGAAACAATAAACCTTAACAGCAACTACAGAACAGTGAAATACAATTCCTAATTTCCCAAAAGTCTTACTAAGTTGTCTTAATTTAGAAAATGTCCAAAGTGCAATAAATGCACAGTTATTCTTTTCTATCGCTCTTTCTTTTTTTTCCCCTTGTTCTCATTAAAGCACTGTGCCCGAACTGTCCTTCCAGAAATATAATTGAAAGCGGGGAGAGAGGCAAATGTTGCTTTAATCTCATTTGCAGGCGAACAATAGGCCAGGGACCACGCTAAATTCATAAAAGTGGCTTTAATGCAATGAAATTTAATGAGGTAATTTGTGACGAGGCGAGATGGTGGAAGTGTCCTGCCATGCAGGAGGGCAGACACACACTAAAGAAGTAAACCTGTCATGATGAATATTTATGAAAGGGGGGAAGTGAAGCCAGTGAAAAAGTTTTTTTTTCTCTTTTTTATTCAGTTGATATAAACGCTGCACTTGTTTGTGCGTCTTTTGTGTGATGTTTTGCTGACTCATTCTACATGCTGGTGTTGGCATGACAAACTTAATATTGCRAAAAAAAACTGGTTTACAATTTACAAAACCGTCTGGATGACTTTAACATTAACGTGAAATAATCTAACACATTCTCACCCCTGACTCGTCACATATTGATGCTTTTCCAAGGTTCCCTCTGCGTCTTATTTTGACGCATTGGGTAACCCCTTCGCGTCAGCTATTGAAGCACCAGGCATTTCCGTGTTCCCTCGGCGTCCGGGTTTGACGCGTCGGGATGCAAAATAGGGGGGTCTTTGAGTTGGGGTCCGTGGTTAATATTAGGGATCAGGGTTCATGGTTAATTTTAAGTAGTGGGGTAAGGGATATCATGTCTAGGGCGAATAGTAGGTAATTTTAGGCTTTGGAACACGTAGTTGACGTGCATTTCCTACACTTTCTAAAAGTGGTTATTTGGGATCAGGGTTAATGTTTAATTTTAGGTACTAGGGTCAGGGACAGGATGTCTAGAGTGAATAAAGGTAATTTTAGGCTTTGGGACGGTTAGTTTTTGTGCATTTTCTACACTTTCTGAAATTATGACAACAGATTCGGCCCCATCTCGTCGCTAAGGAGGGGTACCCGACGTGTCAAAATCGGGCGCAGAAGGAACCTTGGAAAAGCATCAATTTGTGTTGACTTGGGAGTGAGAATGGGTTGAATAATCTGGTTGCTGTGAAATCTGCTGACAGTTGACCTGAAAAACAAAAAACTCCAATGTTCTGTTGCAGCAACGTGTATTGGATCGTTCACTGAACAAGCTTCATTATGTTATTAAAAACATAGTGTTTTACTGTCACTGATATAAAATATTTTTTTCTTATTGGTTGGGTTTCCTGGCAGTCGGTTCCTCGACACAAGCCAAGGTACTCAAAAACAATACCACTTCTTGGCAGGACCTTCTGACAGCCATTTCATTATGAATGAAATGAAACTGAACGCTGAAATTAAAAGCCATGAATAATTCCCTTTGCTCACATTTAATACCCTAATTTCTAATGTAACAGTGCTGGATTAGTTACAGTACATGTGTATATTTTGTGGAAGTGAAAAAAGTTATTATTTTGTGCTTTTTTATTTAGAAGATTACTTTTTTTCACCACACCAAACCTTTCAATATTTTTACCATTTTTAGCCTTCACACTAATGGTTTGTAGACTACTGTGAAAGTTCATCCWTTGGTTAGTTGGTCAGTCAGTCGATCTTTCTGATCAATCTTTCTTGAACCTTGTAGAATGCTTTTCTGTGTTTAAATAAATCTTCTTCCTGCACTCTTGAGTCCAGCATTTGGGTCATTTAACACCAGTTCATTCACCAAATATCACTGTTTTATAGCCCTATACACAAACTCTGCTTCTTTTGTGGGTGGGGATTCTGTTGCTCAGTCTTCTCTCCTACAGTCCACAATGATCTGACTGTACCGTCACTCAACAGCACTGAGCAAGCGAAAGAAAAAAAAGGTGAACACGGTGAAGAGGAAAATAAGAGGGACAGATTAAAAGCAGACAGATGCATGAGGCTGGGAAAGGAAGTGATGGCAAGAGAGCCAAGAGAGACTAGGAAAAGCTTGATGCTACAGGACTGGAGAACATGTGAGGAATATGACAAAAGGAGTCTGGTGAGAGAGACAAAAAGTACAGTGTTGAAAGAAAGAAGGATGATAGAATAGCAAAAGACCTCTTGCTAAGCAGTGGAACAGCGGGGAAGTGAGAAAAAWAGTGGTTGATTCTAGCAGCTTTAAAGCAACAGTGTTGAGGGCTAAAACTCTGTCAGGTCCCAATCGATCACTGGTCACTGGAGGCCAAAAGGAGCCAGTGCCGGTTAACAAACTTCATTTCCCACAATCCATTTAAATCTTCACCCACTGACAGAACCAAAGTCATGACATATAATAAACCCAATTAAACAGTACATTCAAATACGTTGTTCAATGAAATTATAGTTGTACTTCAATTATATTGAACAACCTATTAGATTTATAAAAAATATAGTCTGGAAGTGTAGCTATAAATAAATTCAGAAATGCATACTGAGGTTAACATGCATTATTCAATTCAATTTTTCAATTGTGTTTATTTCATTCATTCATAAAACAATAAAAATAATCTATTAAAACAAGTTATCCTAAAATACAAAAAAAGAAAAAAATACAATAAAATCATGAATGAAAAGGAGCAGAAAGAAGTCCTGATGCATCTCAGTATTTCGGATGGAGGACGGTTTGAAACTGGCGTGTATCGTAAGCCCACCCACAC
>NW_013952530.1:416330-427707 GCF_001266775.1 Austrofundulus limnaeus | reverse complement strand
ACACACACACACACACACACACACACACACACACACACACACACTAGAGGTGCAACAATACAAAAAATTCACAATTTTGTTCGGTTTGGTACTGTAGTGTCATGGTTCAATAATTTTTATACAAAAAAAATAAACATTTCTATGACCTGCTTAACTTGCAATTAATTGAAAATAATTATGAACATTTGTTTAACCTCAAAAGTACATTTTTTAAATTAAATATTGCTGAAACAGCAAGTTTCTCAGTGGATCTGTGCTCAGCAATGCAGCCTAGGTGGAGTAGTCGAACACAGATCCACTGAACCTTCAGCACAGCATCTTCAGAAGACAAGTTGATGAAATAAATTTTAAAAAATCTGTATTGTTCGATACATAGTATGCATTGGATGGTTCGATACAGATGCATGCATTATTGCATCCCTAATATATACATTTATTGCAGACTTCCAAAAGCATCAGTCACTATCGCTTATATCCATTCATATCAGGATTTTATTAACCTTAATTATAGAAGCAAATGGAAATATCTTGCACATTTCATTAAATACCTGCAAAACTGACAACCTTCCCATTAGCCACAATTATACCTCTAGATGCTTTTTATCAAATCTTGGTAGACTGAAATGCTAAACAAGTGTAGACAGGAACACATAACTGATTAACCTTGACATGACAACATTACCAGAGTGACCACTTTAGCATGCTGAAGCAATTAGCTCAAACCCCTACTGGGAACTAAAGTACAGTCTCATAGTGGAGATTGATTGTCATGGCTGAACACTCGTGTTGCAATGGTAATTTTTGACTTTATTTGTTCATTAGTTTGCTTTTTGCATGGCGCATTGCAGAAATGTGAAGATCCAATAACACCTTTTAAAATATGCTTATATAATATATACTTATTTTGTGCTAAATATGGCTGCACACTTACTGTTAGTGGTACATTTCGTCTACATATCTGATTGTTAATATTGTGTTGAAATAATCTTGTTTTTTTTCGAATCAACCTAGATAATATTGTAATAAGATTTCAAGTTTCACAAGCAGTTTCCATTGACCATGAAAATGCGCAAATTAGAATTTCAAAAATAAATTTGCTCAAGGGAAACACATCAATTTAAAAATAAATTCCATTTTTTGACTAAATGTTTTTGTGCTAGGAAGAGGTGGTTTTTCGGCTGTATCAAAATTGATGTATTTCACAAAACTGCAAGGAAAACACTTTTTTCACATCACGGGAGTCACGTGATCGAGAACCATCTGTTTCTACTGGCGAAAAAGATGACGAAGAAGATAACAGGAAGTAAAAGTAGTAGTGAAATCACCGAAGTAGTAAAAGAAAGTGGTAAACTCACCGACTACATTTTCCCAAAAATGCTGCATACAGAGCCACTCCCAAGTATAAGGGGCTTGTCACTTGAAAGCCTTGATAAGATGCCGACGTCTCCTCTGATGGCTGATAATGAGCGCTAGTGTCGTGGTAGCAACATGCTATGTGTTTACATCCATTGCCGTCATGTTTGCAACGACTTATCGCGAGAACAAGCGTATTCACGTGTGACTTTAATAGCATTTCTTATTTAATGGAAACACTGCAATTGCGAAACTGTGTTTTTTCGACATTAACAGAAAATCGACGAAGTTTTGTGCACATTTGCAGTGGAAACACAGCTGCAGATAGCACTTTTGTTGTCAACTATCAAAATTCCTTTGATGTGAGCTTGAAAAACTATTTCTTGGATCTACTTACTGGAATAAAATTGTGTAGAAACACAGTCAAGCATTYAGGTGTTCAACCGTATGTCAAGTTGCTTTTGAAGGTGCTAGATTTGATGTGGTACATTTGCATATATCAGACAATACTTAAAGTTTAAAATATCTTTTAGCATTGGCAATTGTATTTCAAAGATACTATTTAAAAAATATGTGTTATTCTTCATTTACCTACAACTAGAACTTAGCAAGTGCCAGATCTTTCAAAATGGGATTTATTTCATCTGTCCATTGCTGTCCTCCACACAAAGCCCATTCACGTATATGAAGTGACACTAATGGAGCGTTCTATAATCTGCTTCATTCATCTATCAGTAATGGGCTACGCTATCAGTCCAGACTAAGTGTGGTTGGGGGGAGGGGTTAGCCAGCCAGGGATGTATCTGTTGTCACCTTTGTCTTAGCAATTCCTCACAAGGTGTGTAATAACCCCTTTGGCAATATAATCTCCAACACGATGAGACTGGTTTGAGCCAGCCTTGACCCCAGTGACACCATGGCTGATGATGATGTCACTTTCTCAAGTAAACCTCTTATCTRGAAGTATGTGTGGTTCTTCGAGATGACTGATCATGAGTAGAGGTCAAAACCGTGATCTCATCTGTCTCTCTCAGCAAGCTGATTGAATTGAATGACCGGAGAGTTACAAAGAGCGGTCTTGAGTGAATTTGCGCCTGAGCCCCTTTTATTTTTCGTTCCTTTGCAGAGAGTATGAAGTGTGTGCTCAGATGATTCTCTTGTTTGTTAGCCAAAAGTAGTCAGAGGTTTCGACTCATTCTATCTTCCTGCATTAATGAGCGGGCTCCAGTGAGGGGTGCCCGCATTGCCGGGCAGCTCACTCTCCGTGGCGGCTTTTTCATCTTCAGAATAATGGAAAACACAAAGACTTTCCCTCGCTATCTTTCTTCACATTAATACAGCAGGTGCTTTTTGGCATGACGCTAGGACTTCATAGCTTGCTGACACAGACTGTGACAAAAATGAAATTGCATTCATTACAGAGCAACATATTGCACCTATAATGATTACCGCTTCACTTTCCCCTTCATTTCCCTTCACTCCACACCTATAYGGCTTCAGAAACTGCACGCTGATTTGTCTCATCCTTTCTCACTTTATTTTTTCTTTGCTGTAATTGCGAAACAGCTTGTTTTCCTTGTGTTGCCTGTTGTGCCTGTTGGCTCAGCGTGTTTTTTCCAGATAGAGGGTCAGTTTGGTTTCCGCTCCGCTGTCTCCCTTCCTTTTTTTTTGTTGTCTTAATAAGCGAGCTGTTGTAAGGGGCACCAGTAGTCCGTGACCTGTGTTCCCACCTTTCAGTTTGAAGAGCAGCGTTGACCCAACTTTTCGGGCCAACGTCATTTTTCATCATATAGGGCTTGCAGGATGTGTCAGACCACGTTTCATCATCCTGAAATTGATACAATAGTTTGAAAAAGAAGCCATGTTTACTAAAAAGCTCATTTCATGTCAATTGTTTTTTATGGATTAACTTAAGGAGTTCAATTAACTCTTAAAAAAGGCTGTCTCATAGAAACATAAAAATCATAAGAAAATGAAAAAAATCAAAAAGAAAAAAATAAGTAGGTCCTCTGGATGGGTTCTTCTTTAGTGAAACATTTCGTCTCTCCTCCAAGAGACTTCTTCAGTCTGATGAGTTTCAGGTGAACTCAGCCTTATAAGCACTGCCTCCACATGGTGGACAAACAGGTTAGTCACATGCAAAAGAGGGCCATCATCTAATAATAGGCTTGATTAGTTTTATTGTTCATAGAGGGTCATGTGCCCCATCATCTGACCCGTGTCGTGTTATGTGTATGTAGTGAATGCAAGCGGGGGTTCAACGACCCCTTGTTTTTGTCCCTCTGTCCCTCTTTGTGTTGGGTATCATTGGGGACCCCCRCTTGCATTCACTACATACACATATACAGTAAATGTGTATATATACATACACTTATTTTTTCTTTTAGATTTTTTTTTCTACCTGGATTACTGAGATGCATCAGGACAAATTGAAAACATGCTAACAAATAAGAATTTTGATCATCGTGATCATTTTACATTTTCATTTGACACCCACTACATTTAATCAAAGCTATCACTGTTTAAATAATCTCCGATATTTGCATTCCAAGGACGTCTATGTGAGATTACAGTACAAGATCAAGTGTTTGATCAAGGGATCATATCTTAAGGACTGTGTTCTAAAAGGTTTCCTATATGCCTAATTTTTTGGATTGTTGAATTGCCTTCAAGTTGTTTTCTCAAAGTATTCTTCCCTTTTACAAGCTTCTGTTCTCTTTTATTCATCTCCTATAACTGATCTTTCACAAGTTAACTTGTTTTTCTTCTTTTACTAACACCTAGCCTGTTACTTTGTTTTGTGTACCCGTTTTCAGACACTTGTTATCTTTTCTCTCAAGAGTCTCAAGACTCTGAGAAATAGCCTTATTCAAATCCGCYGGTTTTAGTTTTAATCACCATGTGTGCCTTTTTGCTATTACTAGAATAGAATGAATACATGCAGACTTTGCTCATTCCTTTATTTAGTCTGTCACAAAGAGTTTGATACAAGATGCTTTATTCATGGTGACAGAAATATGTAGTATTGTTTTCCATTTTGGTTTCAACTGTCATCATTTAAGCAATTTCTGACAGCCTTTTATTTTAGCGATATTGGGTGAATGTGTCAGTGTTGTCATTCTGGAAATGTTAAAACTACATGGAAAACAAAGAAAAACGAATGCATAAAACAAAATGTTTCCAACTACTGCAGCTTTAAGCAATTTTGCCACCCAATTTAGATACTTTGCGTTTTTCAGTATAGATCGGTTTTGCATGTGTTTTTGATGTATGCATCTGCATGCACATAAAAGAAGCTAGGATTGACGATGGCCACATTTTTGCTTGCAGCAGCTGTGATCAGTTAGAGGCAGAGGCATTGTGTGTGCTTCCTGCTGGCGTCCTTGTGGTGCCAACGCGACTGCAGGATGGTTGCACCTCACTAATCATGACATCATGGTTTCCACTGGGCTGTTTCCATCTCTTCTCACTTTTTCTTCTGCCTTTCCTCCATCTCATTTTTCTTTTGTGGCACTGAACTTTCTGTCTTGGCAGGGCCAGATGTCCTGTTGTTCTCACACGCTCAACTTTTTTTTTCACTGTTTTTTTTTTGTTTTTTTTTTTTTTTTCATTTTTAAATGCCCAAGTAGCTTTCTCTAAAAGTCTCTCTAACTCTAAAATCGAGTATTTATTGATTAATGCAAAGGTAAAWTTATTATAATTTTTCTTTTAAAACTGACTACCGTATTTATTCAAGTATATAATACGTAAAATTTAATCCATAAAATCATCCATAAAGTTGGGGGGTAGTATTATACTCARATAAATATATTTACTTATGTATTTTAACTGAACTATCGGCTTCATTCACAAAATGCCTGAGTCCAGAAATGAGACCGCGTCATAAAAAGCAGTTGAAACGAGCTTACCTCTGACACTCCTCCATGCTTCAGAGCGAGGAGATAGTAACAGATCCAGGCAGGCGACACGATGTGGAAAAAAGGGAGGGAAAAGTATTCCTGCACCTTAGTAATGATAACGAACTAATGACATTAGCGTGTGACCGAGCCGCTCCTGGAACAACAACAAACACATGTTCATCTGTAATGGCTGCCGTCTACCGGTGTTCTGAAAAAGTTTGTATCCATGAAAAAAGGTTCCCTACCAGAGGGGGCGCTCGCGAGTAGGAAGTAATCTGCTTTTCCCCCACAAGATGGCCCAAATCTCATGTGAAGTCTCTGACTTTTGTGTTGGYGCCTCCTGGTGGACTATGTGTAAAATGCCAGAATTCATATGATGCTGCTACAGCTGATATATATTTGTTGTCAAAATACCTTTTAGTACATATGTTGTTAAAATAAAATGAATAGTCCAATGATCATTTTACTGATATGTAGAAAGACTGCAAAGGCTGAAAAATCTTGAAGTCTGTTTAAAATTGGAGGTAGTTTGAGGATTAACTTAAGCTCAAAAAGGGGGGGGGAGGGTCATATTATACATGAGATCGTATTACTGTATACACGAATACACATGGTAAAATGCAGAGACCTTGGCAGAATTAGGGATTTTGGCATTTTATTGGTGACTTTTATTACTTGGAGGAACACACACCGATGCCCACTCACAAGCAAAGAAAAAAAATGTCACATTCCCCTTTTAAGTTTATTCACCCACTCTGCCCCCAAGGTGTGTATGTAGCCACATTACCATACCTATGTACAAGTACTCAGTTCAATAAACAATGTTTTGCATTAAAAAGCATCATACAAAATGACTTACATATTTCGGTTCAAACTAGTAACAATTTTCAGTATTTCTATGTATGACAAACATGTATGACCATAGGAGTTGATAAAAAKAATAAAAGTGGCAAAAATCATTAGAATTTTGTGCCAAATGCTATTGAGTTTAAAAAGCCACTAGGTGCTTGTTAYGCTTAGGCCTGTGCCAGTGGGCCCWGTACCACAATCAGTCCCATGACAGGTTTTTAACAAATTATTTATATGTATATTGTRTTTTTCTGGATTTTTACCTCAAGCTTGTTTGGCTTGGGTGTTTCTGTACAGCAACCTTCTGACAGCATAGCAGGAGACTTCACAGACACCTCTGATGTGACGAGCGTATGAGGGACATTTTTACGTCTTTTGCTTGCAGAACCAATTAATTTAATTAAAATTCAAATTGATTAARCAAGACATTTTCCCTTGAGTTTATAGTGAGGTAAAACTCTGTCAAAAGCAAATTGAAAGAGCACTTTTATTGTTGGCTGTAGTTTTCACAAGTATATGAAACACTGTCACCTTTAGCTCACAAATATATCCCCCCAACGTGACTCAAAATTACTATTGACTGCTGAACGCTTCAAACTGACAGTTTTTCCTTCTCTCAATCACTCTCACTCATATCGCCTGTTGGACCCCTTAGGTTACATTCGAATGATGATGCTGTCACTTGAACAACGGCCAACGTTGGAAGATGTCTCTGTATTCACAACTCACGACTGCAAATGAGTAACACGTTTTTTTTTTTGTGGGTGCGACAGGGGTTTTAGCTGTGGGATGCTGCTTTGGAAGCAGGCGAGATGCAGCTAACACCCTGGCTGTTCCATGGCAGAGGTGGTGGAAGGTGTTCAAGCTGCAAGGAGAAATCTGATTTGGAGAAATTCATATAAAACATTTTTTTCTCTGCATATCTTTTTTTTATGCTTCCTCTGAAAGTCGGTGAAATGTTGTCATGTTTTATTCTGCTGTTATACAAATGACTATTACTGACTATCATAATCTAAGGGCTCTGCCCAAGATTCTTTTGACTCTGGCAAACACATTACAAATTGCACTTTTATAATTACCGCATTTATTCGTGTATAATACAATCTCATGTATAATACGACCCCCCCCCCTTTTTGAGTTTAAAAAGCATGAAATATTTAATCCTCAAACTACCTCCAATTTCATAGAGACTTCAAGATTTTTCAGCCTTTGCAGTCTTTATACATATCAGTAAAATGCTCATAGGACTGTTCATTTTATTTTAACAACATATGTACTAAAAKGTATTTTGACAACAAATATATATCAACTGTAGCAGCATCATATGAATTCTGGCATTTTACACATACGTAGTCCACCAGGATGCGCCAACACAAAAGTCAGAGACTTCACTTCAGATTTGGGCCATCTTGTGGGGGAAAAGCAGATTACTTCCTACTCGCGAGCRCCCCCTCTGGTGGGGAAMCKTTTTTCAKGGATACAAACTTTTTCAGAACACCGGTAGACKGCAGCCAWTAYAGAYGAACATGTGTTTATTGTTGTTCGAGGWGCAGCTCAATCRCACGCTAATGTCATTAGTTCGYTATCATTACTAAGGTGCAGGACTACTTTTTCCCCCTTTTTTTCACATCATGTYGCCTGCCTGGATCTGTTACTATCTCGCTCTGAAGCACGGAGGAGTGTCGGAGCTAAGCTCCTTTCAACTGATTTTTACGACACAGTCATTTCTGGACTTAGGCATTTTGTGAATGAAGCCGATTTTTCAGTTAAAATACATAAGTAAAAATATTTATCCAAGTATGGTACTACCCTCCAACTTTATGGATGATTTTATGGATTTAATTTTACATATTATACTTGAATAAATATGGTATTTTCTTTTTAAATTAAAATTGTGGTGATACATGATGGCATTCTTCTTCTCTTGCAATCAAGAACTCATGCCAGTTCCCCTTTTTTTCCTCTGCTTTGAGTTCCTCTTTAGCCCCATGCCATCATCCATTTATTCATCCAGATCTCATTAGTGCCTAATGAAAGATCAAATTGTGTCATCGCCACCTCTATAATCGTGGCGACTATATATGCATACCACTGATTGGTTGATTGGCGGAAGATGCTATAAACCCTTGGTTCCAAACCTCACACGTCTTCTTCAGTCTGTCTGCCATAACACCCACTTTTGTCAACAAATGTTCCTTTTCTATCTAAATCAATTCATASATACACAAAACAACATAAGAGACAAATGCTATAATCAAGGATAAATGGGAGGTAAACTAAAACAAGYGGTGTGATTGTTTGCCAGCAAGAAAGGCAAAGGAGGGAGGAAAAWCCGTTGACGGAATAGCAAAGAGAATTTGTCAAGAAGGAGAGCTTGATAAAAACCAAACTGTATATGCTTATGTTTTGGATTAAATTCCGATCTGTGCCTAGGGGTGTGTTTGGTTTTATAATGGCTGTGCTAAGCGGGTGGGTGACTGCTTAGTGGATTGTGAGGCTTTACTGGGGCTTTTATAGTACGGAGACAAAACTCTATATCCATAAATACAGTTCAAGTAATAATAGGAAGGATAAAACTATTCATAGCTTCTAATAATATGATCTCATACCTGCAGGAGCTGCATTTATAGCCAGACATAATCTGCTGTGTTGTTGGGGATTATAAAAAAAGTGAGTAAACTATGTCAATGAACCTCAGGGTGTAATCAAGAGTTTAACCAAAAAATCAATTTTACTTTCACAAAAGTATTGTTTTATTTTTGGCACTTAAGGGATCCCATGTAACTTRCATCAAGGCAGATGTTACTCTCTATTATGTTCACTGTGAATTTACTTCATAAAGATTTTTATCACCTTGGAAAGGTTGTTAAAGGTTGGTAAACACCATTCCACACTCATAAAAATGGTACTTTGGTTTTAGTATGTTTTTTTTACACTCCTCACTCCCTTTGTTGTGGATGTCATCTCATTTGCTGCCCGGGAAGGTAAAACCTTTAAGCGTTGTATCAAACGGAATTAGAAACTGTGATGGCAGGAGGTACAAAAAAAGGTCAGCCGGCTGTTCTTGTGTATGAGTGTGTACATGTCAGTGCCTGGCACTKTAACCAGATTACCAGTCATGGGAAAAGCTGTGTGTCTGTGTCACTGAGCAACAATTTGTGGRACAACTCTGGTTCAAAGGGCCCATTTCTCACGAGTCATGCCACATGGTTCTATAGATTCCAAACCTTAAACTCTGAGAAGTTTGTACTACTACAAAGTACCACTTAGTACCAGTTCTTCAAATAAAGCTTTACAATCAAAATAGGCGAAAACACTTAATAAAGAGAATCTCACATAAAGCTCATGTTGGATTCTCCATAATAAATATACTTAACATCTCAAATGCTATGAGGCTCATAACTGGATTAAAATAAAACTCACCCATTAAAACTTAATGGATTTCAAAGTCTAGCATTTACAAATAACTATACCACCAGACATAGCTACTTGTTCATTACTAAATCCAGGGAGGTCCCTATTTGTTTTGGTGCATTAAGCAGCCAGACATTTGTCTATAGCTGCTACTTCCCAGTGATTAATTGTAACATACAGTATAAGGAAATGTTTTCAGTTACAAAATATCATGCAAAAGGTTTCAAATTGAATTTAACAAATATGCAGTATGACAGCCTTAACTTACTTAGCCTTTTATGTTGCCAACCAAATTTTCCATCACTGTTTGGCTCTTTTGAACTATGTGTTGGGGCATTACCGTCATGAAAGAGGGCAGCACAATTAGGAAAGAGTTGGTCACACGAAACATGGAAAAAACGTGTTTTATATAAATTTTCTCCCATGACATTAAAACTCAAAGCATTACATAATTGCCTTAGTCTTTCACTGTTGGAATTTGGCAATCAGGATCACTTCTTTAAAATTTCTCATACAAAAGTTGGTTGAATCTAAGAACAGTGAACAGTGATTATTTTTAGAGATGTCCTTTTACCTTTAAACCATACCCCTTTCCATTAAATTATTAATTTATTTTTTGTAGCCTTTACACTGTTTTTTGCTTTATTCAGCAATGAGATAGGATTTAACTTGTTTAGATAAAATACTGTATGTGTAACATTGGGGTGAGGTTCTGCCTTTAGTGGTGGAGTTTAAAGCCCCCTCTCTAGGGTGCGGCTGTATGCGGCTCTCCTCAGTTCAGCTTCGGCCACATGTATCCATTTCCGGTTCCAACCATGCTTTCAGAGCCACCTTCACTGTGGTTCTAACTGGATAGAACCGAGTATTACACACTTACATTTTTGACGTCAGCAGACTTCTGCCCGTGGATTGGCTGAGCTAAGGCAGAATTTACAAACTCCTATAGCAAACACTTCCTGGTGAGAAGTGAAAGAGACTAGTGCTTGGATGGAGCAGTCTGAAACGAGCCAATATCCCGAATAGAGTGAGGCATGACAATGGAGACGAGGTTTAAATATCTTGGGATTTTGTTTTTGAGTAAGGGAAGAATGGAGTGTGAGACTGACACATCGGTGGAGCTTCTGCAGTACTGTGGCCTCTGTACSCGCCTGTTATGGTAAAGAAGGAGCTGAGGTGTGGAGCAAAGCTCGCAGTTTGCTGGTTGGCCTACATTCATATGGCCACAAATTTTGGGTAGTGACCAAAAACAAGCTTCAGGTATGTCCAACTGGAAAGAGACAAAGAGGAACACCCAGGACATGCTGGAGAGACATAAACCGTGTTTCTATCACCGTGTTTATATGCACATTTTGCAAAATAATGTCTATGTCTGACCTAATTACACTTTGTGTAGCCTGGTTGTTTCGCTCCAAGCCAGTAGATGGAAACATGTCTGAAATGCAACCCCCCACCCCCTTTTTTGCAGCATTTTAAGAAGTTCACTCAAAATTCACATTAAAATTGGATGGAAACATGGCTTATGTCTCTCAACTGGCCTGGGAACGCCTTGGATCCCTTGGAACTGGTAGGAGTTGGCTGGGGAAAGAGAGGTCTGAGACTACCTGCTCAATCTGATGCTTCTGTGAACTGACTCTGGAACAAATTCTATTCAAAAATACTTTATTGATCCCACAGGGAAATTAGGTAAATTGATGGATGGATGGATTGGTTGATTGATGGATTGATGGATTGATTGATGGATTGATTGATGGATGGATGGATGGATTGATTGATTTATCAATTGATTGATTGATTGATGGGTTGATAGATAGATAGATAGATAGATAGATAGATAGATAGATAGATAGATAGATAGATAGATA
>NW_013952530.1:414330-416074 GCF_001266775.1 Austrofundulus limnaeus | reverse complement strand
TCTCTAACCCCGTTGGCCGATTGCTTCGACCAGTTATATCAAGTATTGAGCTCCAGGGTTTAAACTTTGTTTTTGTTTTTTTAAAGGAGCTCCGATTGTAAAGTAAAATAAATCAATACATACAAAATTTTAGTATGGATTACAAACGTTTACTGTTTTTGCTATTGCCTTCCTGCTACGTAAGCAGACACAAAGCATTGTGGGAAATGAGAACCCTGACCAAAAGCAACTGTCAGCAAGGATGTACAGTATACCTTCTCAATAAGTGTGTTTATCTGGGAGAAGTGCTGTTGGACAGGTCACGTGTGTTGTGATTCGACAGCCATACCTTCCGCTGTTCAAGATAATGATGATTGGTAGATAATTAGTTATTAGCGGTACTGCATTTTAATTTTAGAAAGCGCAAATCCGCTTATGAATTATAAAAATTAGTAAGACCGCTAAAGCGCAAACGAAATATTTAGGTCCGCAATTCGCGGATTTACGCTTTAGCGGGCTGGTGCCCACCACTGGTAAACATAGTGTATATATTTACATCCATGTGAACATATGTATACGCACACATATATACTGTATATACTGTATACAGTGTATATATCTGTGTTGAGACTCATATCCATACTCCTCTGTTTACCTTGAGGAGAAACAGGAAGTTGGTCCTTGAGGCTCACACCTCTCTGCTCTTGACAAATTGATCTAGTTTAGTAGTAGTATCACTTCTCACTGCTGGACAAAACACACACACACACGTGCATACACAAATGTTAACACTCTCACACCTACACACACTGCTAGGCTGCGCAGTACACAAGTGTGTTCTGCTTGGCTGCTCCTGTGTGTCAGCTGAGCTGGAACATCAATGGGGGGGTGGGGGGGAGCAGGGGAGAGAGAGTCAGATGAGTTGAAGAGAGAGTGGGATGAGAGCTGGACAGATGGATAGAGAGTGGCAGAGGGAAACAAAAGAGAAATGCAATTGTTTCCAAATCTCTGGTGGTAGTGCCAAATCAGATACTGCGATGGAAGCRAAATGCAATGTAGATGCAAATACAAACCCACAAAAGCACATCGCAGATAGAGTCTGAAGATAGAGGATTTGTCCTCACTTATCCTCATCTCAGTGCTGTCAAGATAAAACTATTATGGCTGGAGAGTGAAAACAATACCTCAGACACATCAGTTATTTGGTAGCAAGAATGCATCCTCCTTGATTGTGTTTTTCATGATTCTGTTAGAACAAAGGTCATCTCCCCCCAACACGTACAGTCAGAGGAAAGTCACTCACTTCTGCACAATCTGATCAAATCCATCACAAATATTCTGTTTTTTTGCGAGCAGAAATGGTGTGGAGTGTTTGGGCTGACAGCGTTGCGATTTTTCCTGAACTTTTAGCGACGATTTATCTCCAGCTCCGGTGAAAAGTGTTCCCTCCGCTGGTATGGAAGTGTAACTGTAATGTAAGTTTTGTTTCATTCTTAGCAATCATGGTAGTTACAGAATGAAAGTGAGAAATCAAATTCAACTCCATTCAGCACAAAGTGGATTAATGAGGTCATGTCCTTTTTAAAAGTGGAGAAAATCTGATAAATTAGAAATACAAAAAATGGAAACTTGAACAAATTCTACATTAAATGGCAACAGTTCATGCAGTTTTTTGCTTCAATGTAGTCTCCTCTGTGTGCCTAGTCCCACCCATTTTTTCAGTATGTGTGTGTGTGTGTGTGTGTGTGTGTATACAGTATATATA
>NW_013952530.1:412495-413815 GCF_001266775.1 Austrofundulus limnaeus | reverse complement strand
AATTCAAGTTCAGGGACAAGTCCTAAACTGCGTTTATACTCATTCAAACTGCCATAGTCACATATTTTAGTGTTATTTTTGTAATTTTATTTTATTTCAGTATGACCAGAACTTGTTTCACATGTTTCTTAGCAGAAAAACAGTACAAGACCATAAGCCTTCACATCTGGAAAAGGAGAAAAAAATAATAATTCCAGCAACATGCAACAGTAGATGCTTGTAAATCAGTTTTTTTTTAATTGTTTAACTTAATTTCTAATTTACAAGCAAAAGCACTATTTTGTGAGAGACTTTGAGTTGAAAGCTGCAGTCTTTTTGTAACCCTTCACATCTTTGACAGTGTCACAATGTGACACATTAAAAGCAGTGCCTCAGAAATCCGACGTTTCTACTGTACTTGTGGTGAAAACAGGGACTTTCACATAAAAAGGAAATTTGCGCAACAGCAATCATAAAAGTTTTTACTTTAATTTCTATTTGTACACTGATCAACTTAAAACCTGAGCAAATCTGAAACAAAGGCACGCGGGCATCATTCATTTTATCAGTGAGGAACTCTGTATTGTGTCTGTCAGTCACAAAAGCTTTGAAACAACCCATGCCTACATGACTACAAGGCATTCCACAGAAGTGTGTGGATGTCATTAGGTTCAGAGTGGCTACTGCCTGCAGAATCTGCCTCAGGGAAGAATGGAGAACTGCTGCTTTAGTGCACAGCCAGACCTATTTATGTCAAAAGAATTCTCAGGGGCAAGAAGACACGGTGGGGCTGAAGGTAGAGTAGAGTAGAAACCCCTTTTTAATAAACCTCTTAATTGCATTTTAATGCAAACCAACACTTTTTTTAGAATTACCAATATGAGTGTAATTAAAAAAAGTTTAATTTCATTTTTTAAATTGTTTTGTTTTATTTATTTATTTATTTATTTGATGAGACATAGCGCTGACTTTGTTTCCATTTGGACAGATGAAGTGAGGATGTACATTAGGGATGTAAGAAAATATCGATACACTGAAATATCGCGATATTTCATTTCCCAATACTGTATCGATATTCTAAAGCCCTGTATCGATTTTTTTTATTAAGGTTTAAAATGTCAGCTTTCCTGCCAGCCGTTCATTTTTATGTTGTTCAGCCTCTGACCACTAGTTGGCAGCAGTGAGCCAGCCATTTGGCTCCTCTACCTCTCTACCATATTGTAAAGTAATATTAAAATCTAAAAGCTGCAAAAAATATATTTTAAAACTATTTGTTGTCGAATTTAGTCTAATAATTGAAAACATGGATGAAATAAGAAATATGAAACAAATAAAATAAAA
>NW_013952530.1:408779-412456 GCF_001266775.1 Austrofundulus limnaeus | reverse complement strand
AATTTAGTCTAATAATTGAAAACATGGATGAAATAAGAAATATGAAACAAATAAAATAAAATACATACAAAGCAGAACACAGCTTAATGTATCAAAAGCATGTCTCTGTAATATTAGAATTTTCTGAGACAATAAATTTTGGTTTTTCGTTTTTTTCCCCCAGTAAGAGGTTTTTATTTAATAGAATTTTTGGACCAAAAAATCGCAATATATCGCAATATATCGCCTTGCTTATAGTATCGCAATATAACGGGATGTATCATATCGTGACCCCTCTGTCATGATATGTATCGTATCGCCAAATTCTTGCCAATACACAGCCCTAATGTACATTAGACTAAATTACTTAAAGTGACTTGATTTATTTATTCTGTTTGCTGAGAGAAGAATAAGAAGAGAGATCAAGAAATGATGGGTACYGCAAAGAGAAAGATGGGGAGCGAGGTGGGGGAGGGGGGATAAAAGAGATGGTGAGCAAAAGGAGCAAAAGCAGCAAAGAGAATTCTGAATGAGGCTGGTGATTGTTCCATGTACTCGTTACAGTTATGATAGGAGGAGGCAGGAGAGACAGGCTGTGTGTGTGTGTGTGTGTGTGTGTGTGTGTGTGTGTGTGTGTGTGTGTGTGTGTGTGTGTGTGTGTGTTCTGCAAGAAGACTTGCAAGTGCTGTGCAGAGGGGGGAAACTCCATCACACTTGTAAAAGATTAAAGAGGTCTTACACCCGCAAGTGCATGTGTGATGGTACCAGTCCAGYCCGAAAGACTGCAGCAAAACTATTGTTCTCTGTCTTTCTGACAATTGCGGCGCAGGTTCAGAAGGGAATTGTGTGTGTGTGTGTGTGTGAGTGTGTGAGCTCCCGGCTGAAATTTTAGAAATGAAAGAGGTGCCTTGYGCTAGTGTCTTTGGGTTATGAAATGTCATTTTTACCACATAAACTCCATTTGGGATGCAAGTCAGAGTGATGCAGTGGCATTTTTCATGGTCCCAGAGCTCCGTATTTTTCAAAGCCAAATCCCAACATTGCTCACAGGGCTAATAAAATATGTCAAGAACCGGGGAAGAAAACTAGAATCAGTTCATTTCAAACAATTGTCAAACGTTACCTTTTTTTTCTATGATAGTACTTAATTGAGCTTGCTTTTCTAGCCACTCCTGTCAATGTCTGACGAGAAACAGCAGTTAAGTGAAAACACTTTCACTGCTGCTCAAAACAAGTGCCAGCCCAACTCTTAACATGTCATCTGCTTTAAATCRGTGCTAATTTTCTAAGTCACTGCATGATTCACTTATTGTTTCAGTAAATTTATGTCCTTTTTTTTCTCTCACAACATAATTCTTTATTTCATGAGTTTAATCACTAAGTTAAGTGCTTTGGAACTGTAGCTCAGTTGAAACAAGAACTCAGACAAAGAAAACCATTGTTATAGTTGCGTTACCAACAAACAAGGAAAACTGAACTTTCTGTAAACATGCAGTTTCATTTCATTACTAAGCCTTAAGCTCAATTTAGATTCATCATTGCCAAGTGGTTTAAAAATCCAGTTAGGATGCTTGCTTGTTTACGTAATCCAATTTTTTTTCTCTAAGCTTCAGCTTTCTGAAAGAGGGCTTCATATTTGACCATAGAGCAGGGCTATTCAACTGGCAGCACGCGGGCCAGATGTGGCCGGTGGGTGACTTCCATCTGGCCTGCCCAGGATGCCCCCTCCAAAAAATTCTAAAAAAGAAATTTATTTTTTCTGTTATTTTTTTTTACTTGATTTAATATAAAAATGTATTTCAAATCATTTGTAAATTTAAATAGACCTTTCAAAGCAACAACATTTATTTAGTTTTGTTTAACTTTATTCATAGAGGAAAATCTCTTGAGACTCATCATCTCATTTACAAGAGAGACAGACCTGTTACATACATCACCATCAAAATAACATAAAAACAATGATAATACAATTAACTTAACACTTCTGAAAATCAGTACTGTACATCATCAAAGAAACGGTTTTCACTGACAACAAATACAAGTGCCTACAGACAAATTGTCAAATCCGTTTATTCAAACTTGAACTATCCAAGTGTGACCAGATTGGAGAGATTCAGATCCTGCTGAAAGATTCTTTCAGGTGGAGGGGCCAGAAAAGGAGAATGCTTTGGCTGTGGTATTGGTTTTTGTGTACAGTGCCCTGAGACAATTGTTGTGATTTGGTGCTATATAAATAAAGTGAATTGAAGCCTCGGCTTCGGTCCGACAGAGGAGGAAGGAAATTGCGCGATAAAATCAGTGATAAATGTGGAAGTTACAGCAAAAAATAATTAATTCTGTGAAAGACGAACTCCAAACACTGCTGAAAACATTGATATAAAGGCTTTTGATATCTACAGTATGTTGAAACAATCTCGCTGTCGTCTTTCTGAAACTTCTGATTTCAAAATAAAATCCACGTGTATCGTGTGTGTACACATATGCTTCATGCTGCATGTTTCCATCTGCTTCCCAAACAGAACGATACATTCTGACAGCATTTGTGTAGAAATACAACCATAAATTGATTAATATAGCTGGGATTTTGACCTTATTCAGACAAATTATTCTGCCCAATAGTGCCTTATTTTGAAAATATGGATGTTGTGCTCGTTTCTTTTCCTGTTTGTGCGACGTAATTCTTAAATATTGACTCCGGCGCAGCTCCGGCATTCGGCAGAAATAGAATCGGATCTAATTTTGCCGGATCGCCGTCCGCTCACTGCCGCCCTGCGTAGCCAGTGTAAACACTCTCTTTGATTATAATGAGTGCGTATTTGCTGCGGAAGTTGGAGCGGAGCGGAGCCGGAACGCATGTAGTGTAAATTAGGGGTAAGAATTTAGTATGGTATTTTTATTTTTTTTTGTTAAATTGCATAGTGGTCTGAATGTATTTGGAATAAAAGAAAATAGAGGTAGGACTGGATAATCGTTTGCTGCTCCTGTTCCTTTTCAAACATTTTGTTGGACAGCTTTCTTGTTATGCTTATTTTTTATATATACATGTTTGAAAAAAACCTTTAAACTAAATAAATATCACTAGTGAACTCAAATGGCCTCAAGGTACCCAGTATTACTGTAGCAGCTTCAACAGCTCAAATCGTCAGTCGTCCACCACTTTTGATGAGTTATTTCATTATTTCATTAACTGTGCTGCCATGAATCATCAATAAAGGAAGCTAACYATCCCTTCAARTTAATGTTATTTTATCACGTTTCTCAGACTAAAATAGTGGTACTTAATCGACACTATATTTCCACTTGACCACACCTTGGCACTGTTGTTCTCTTTCTACCTGTGCCAACTATTGTTAGCTGTTAGCAAAATGGCTTCATAGTGGCGTGCTGTCACCAACCAGCTGTCTGGCTGTCTCCGCTTATTTGGGGTTGTGTGTTTGTGCGTCTGTGTGTATGTGTGTATGTGTGTCTGTCACCGAGGGCTGGACTCCTGTTGTGAGAGCAGCGGTGCGATAAAAGAATGATGATTAATTTTACTCAGAGTAACCTGTCTCGCCGATGTGGCTCTACCAAGCTCTGTGTGTGTGACTGAGAGATGTAGACTGTGCAGTCAGCAGGTGTGCTGTGATACTTTGGATGTCCTCCAGTTAGGGTCACACAGACATACACAGAGACTGAGACTGCCATATACTGTATACATA
>NW_013952530.1:400100-408198 GCF_001266775.1 Austrofundulus limnaeus | reverse complement strand
TGTGTGTGTGTGTGTGTGTGTCTGGAAGCGTGTATGTAGACCATCCTCTCAACAGATGAGACCAAAATCAATTTCATTAGGGATTATGAATACAACGAGGAGCTGTTAGCACACACTCATACACACACAGTCTTTTACACACTCCACTGTAGATTTCATTAAGGAGAGGCCTTATTCCCCTCCCTCAGTTCCCTCCACCATAAAACAATGACTTGAACAGTGAGAACGCTGCTTTATTGCTTGTCCTTTCTGGGCTTTTATAACATTGGTCTCAATGAGAAAATGCTAAAAAGGTTAACAAGCTAAATCCCCCCCCACCATCCTCCCAATTACTGCCACCCCCACCTCCACCACTACCTTCTGCATCATTTAGCTCCTTCTTTTCCTTTCCTTTCCTATTGTCCTGCCATATAATTAATTACATTCATAACAGCTAAGACTGGACTGGGCACTGCTGTGTCTGGACACACAACCTCATTTAAAAGCTCGCACGCACACACAAACATACAATTTTTTTTATTTTTTGGAAGCAAAAGGAAACRTCTTGAAAATCAGAAACATGACTAATGGTTGATAGCAGAGAAAAAGCCTTGAAGTGGAAAGGCGAGCTTTGAAGTGAATTGGCTGAAGAGACATCTAGGAAAACTGGCTGGAAGAAATGAATAAAAAAGAAAGCAGGTGAAAGAGAGAATTCAAAAAGGAAAGAAAAATCTGGTGGGGGTGATCTAAGCTGGAAAAAAATGTTTCAATCATGTTGCATCAGTTTATTACATAAAGGGAGAGCAGAAACATACGTCAAAAATACCCAAGTTAAAAAAAAGGAAAACAATTGCAACATGGTTTATTAAAAAAAATAACTCGTAATTGATGGATTGTGATTTTGTCCTGACCCAATTTGTGACCAGTGGTTTGAACCCCTTGTGGTTTTAATTTGTTCACTGTTATTGCCTTGTGCTCCTCTACATGCTCCCGACACACTTCCATGCACACACAGAACGTCCATTCCTTTGTTCTGATACACCTCCCACCTTCTGCCCACCTTATCTTTCTATATCARTGTCCCAAACCACATCTGTCATTGGGTACACCATCTTTTGCACAACAAAGCAAACCAGTAAAAAATCGTGCTAGATTCCTTTTTTTTATTAAAATGTGCTTTCGTTTTTGTAACTATGGGATTTCATAATGAGCAAGTTGATCCATAAAACAGCTTCCAATTAATATTTGACAGGTAACTGCTGAGTATCATAAATTAGATTGATGTTGTCACAGACCTGAGCTGGTTGTAATGGAGAGCAGCACACAACATGCAGTCAACACAATATTGAATCTGATATTGCACTCTTTTATAGCCTCAGCTGGCATTTGTTAAGAAAGCCTAAAAATTCAACAAACAAAATATGAAAAGCTGGATATTTCCCTTCGGAGTCAGCGTAAACCAAAACAGACATGAAAAAAAGAGACTATTTGACTTGCAATATGAGGCAGACACAACATGGCAGCTTTGTTAGAAATTTTGAAATTAACATTCTGTATTTTTTTTTTCATTTTAGACATTTAGGACTCACCTGTGATCTAAATACAACTGAACTATAGGCAGTATTTTGTGACGTAGCTTTGATCTTTTGACCCTAATTTGAAAAACATTCAGTCCTGTTTAGTCTGCTTTGATAAAACTCTTGTTTGTTTAGAAAGTTCAGTTCGTTTGGGGAGGTGTGAATGGGTAATCGAACTCTGATTCGGGCCAAAAAAGCGAACTCTGGTCCGCCTCCAAACCTAGGTCTTGGTTCAGTTGAAGTGAACTCTGATGCAGTTCGATTACATGTGTGACCGCCRAGCGGACCGGAGACCACTCCAAAAGCAGGGAGCGGACTATAATGCATGACATTCTGAGTAATAACATTAAAGTTACTCRTATCTTGTAAATACCTCGCTGAACGTCCGTATAAAGYGGACATCACTGCTGTGCAGTTGGATGCTGTCTCAGCCGCCTTGTGTGGAGAACAATATTCTCCGGCACATTCTTTGGAACAAGTTGGTCACAGGGTTTAGTTTGGTTGACAAAGCGCAGCGTGAATGCAAACCGCACCAACTGAAAATGRAAAAAAAACTGATCTCGTAATTTTGGTCCCCAATCAATCTGAGGCAACCGGACTATCAGGTGTGAATACCTTACTTTCTTCCTTTTTGTTATTTTTATTATTTATGTTCATTTGTTAGAAAAAAAAGGGCATTTTTGGCAGCAACGTCTGTTGGTAGGACTAGCATTACAAGTGTCCTCACAAGAAAATGATTGTTCTTCATCCCAAAAGTAACATGCAATGCTGTTTTTGGACATTTTCTAGGTTGGGATGTGACACCATGTGATAGTTTACAACCAATCATAGATCGCCAAATGTACTGTCCAGCCAATCACAAGACTCCCACCAGTCCGTTGTGGAGTCGTCCAGGGGCTATCAGAAAGATAAAGCGATGGACAGTGTCAAGGGGAAACAGATATAAATAATTAGACCATGACAGGCAGCATGGTAAGGTTGTTTCTCAGCAAGATGGTTTCAGGATCCAGTTTCATCCCATAAATTAAAACCATGAATCTTGGGTTAACTGAGGAATCTAATTTGTCTCGAGGTGTGATGGACTTGTTCAGAGTATAGCCCACATCTTGATTAGTGATTGCTGGGCATATTTAGGTACATAATAACAATGATGGATGTATGGATGTATGGATGGAACAGTTTTCAAAGACACAGGCATAGTTAAATCCAAGCGGATGTGTTTAACTTTGAGGAGGTGCATTAATATAGTTGGACATGTTGGAGTTGGTGGTAATGAGCCTAATCTAAAGATGGAAGGAAGGTTGAGAGAAGGGGCACTGCATGGGTGAGAAAAACAAGATGTTTCTTCAAAGACAAAATGCGAGCCAAAATCTCATTAAGAAGTCACCTTTAACTTCTATTCAGATTCCAACTTCCAACAGCGCCACTCTATGAAGTTGTGTATCTTTCARCGACATAAAATTGACCTTTATCTGAAAGTTGGACGCCCTGATGCACGTCTAAATGTGCTGTCCTCAACCGAAAAATTCTGAACGTCCCTACGCCTTGTTTTGTGCTCARTTTCTGAAAAGAGCATTTATTACATGTATGGAGAACTGAGCTGTCTCAGAAAAAACAGCATCTCCGCTCGGCGCTTCATCTTCTCTTGAAATGACTGAATTCATACACAATTTTCTTCTTTTTTTGTGTTGCAAAACTAATTGATTGGTAGATAATTAGAATGCAAATAGCTGCAATTATGTTCGGTGTACTTGTTGGAGTGGCACTGCTGAGTGAGAGAGAAATAGGTATGATTGTCCTGCTTCAAAGAGGTAAACTAATCAGTAAAAAAAGGCAGTGTGTTAATGACTCATGCTTTCAGTAACTTCAAAGCAATAATCTTAGTTTTTTTTGTGAGCTAATAATCATTATGGGAGCAGTTACAAAAGCATATTTAATAAGAGCCTTTTAAAGCAGGTAGACTTTTTTTTGAGCAGAGTTGCTTTCATCTTTCTGGCTGGTTAATTGGATTCAAAAGGTAGGAAACTGGTCAGAACTGAAACAAAGATTTTCAGATGTTCGTGTGTTGTTATAGCTTAGTGTTGAGTGAGTTCATACCACACAAAGATGTGGACTTTATTAGGGGTACAACAATACATGTACCCGTATCGAACCATATCGAACAGTGCTTTAAGTTCAACACACACTTGTATGGAACAATACAGATTTAAAAAATTTACTTTATCATCTTCTGAAGATGCTCTGTGTTGAAGGATCAGTGGATCTGTGTTCGACTACTCCACCTAGGCTGCATTGTCGAGCGCAGGTCCACTGAGAAGCTTGCTGTTTCAGCAACATTTAATTTAAAAACTGTACTTTTGAGGTTAAACAAATGTTCAGAATTAATTTAAATAAATTACAAGTTAAAATGGGCATGGACATTTCTCTTTTTTGTATCGAAAAAATATCGAACCGTGAGACTAAAGTATCGAACCGAACCGAATCGTGAATTTTCTGTATCGTTGTACCCTTTAAACAAATTTAAATGGTAGCTTCCTTTTGGTATTCCAGCTCTTGAGAAGCTGATGACATTCGCGTGAAGTCCCTCCTTTTTAACAAATGAACACAATGGTTTCTATTTGATTGCAGTATACCAGTATAGATTTCCACCTAGAGTAAATAAAACATAGGGTTCCTCGGACTTCTTCTTCCTGTTTATGAGGAGTCCGTGTTTGGACACTGAAACTTCCAGAGAGCAGAGGTCACAGAAGGAGAGCAAGATCCTGCAGGCTGGCTGACAAGATGAAAATTCACAGTCACCTGCCCCAGTCTGCGGTCCCTTCTGTGCTAGCTGACCTGAATCCCCCTCCTACTGCCCTCTGCCCCGAGCTGTAGGGCAGAGCATGCTCTCTGTTCTTATCCCCCTCCTCGTTCCATCACAGTTCGTCACTCATCATAAATGATACAGAAGCCCAGGGCATGCAGCCGTCTAAGAATGACCACGTAGTGTTTGTGTGTGTRTGCGTTGTCTGGCTATGAGAGAGAGACAGGGGAGTCCATCAGAGCCATGAAAACAAAAGGCACTAAAGGTCACACTCACTTTACGCCAATAAAAGTTACAGTTTGTTTCTGTGTCCTGATATGGAAGCAACACAACGGGGCGCTAAAACAGATGACCTTTGGTCAGTAACAAGTCAGAAACAGTTACAAACTTACAAACAGCAACACGAAACACATACACCATTAAAATTCTGAAAAAGTTTTTATTTAAAATTACAAACACGCTAAGCCACTGGTTCCCAAACTTACCAGTGTTTGACCCACAAAATAACAGTAGCAGAGAACTTTGCCCCCAACTATTTCTGGTTTTTGGAAACATTGGTTTCAAGTCAATTAAACAAGGACGACGTAACAATATTCATTGTGATACTTTTATCTATTTTAGGTACACTAACTACACTCTTTTGGAACAACTAAGGCAAAAATAATTGTTATAGTCATTTTTAAAATATAATTAATTCTGAAAATCTTTTCAAGACCCGACCTTGATATTTCAGGACCCGAAATATAAGGAGGATAGTGGTCCCGATCCCAACTTTTGGAACCACTGCTTTAAGCTATACATGATGATTTACCAAATTCCATCAKTTCTTTTTTTAGTAGATTTTCTGAAATAATTATTAACTCAAGAATTAAACAAGTCATTTGTCTTTTTTTGCTGATTGATTAAAACAACAACGCTATAGAAGATCACAAGTTGTACAGAGAGCAGAGCATCTGCAGAATTTGTGGTAAGAGTCAAATCAAAGCAGGAAGTACAGTATATTTTAAACTTTACAGACTTGTCATTTGTAGATTCAGACCCACAAGTCAGCCCATTTTCAAGAAGCGTTCCTAGTCAGAACATGAAAAATCACCACAGCTATTCAAATTACCTAAGCTTCATGGTCCAATTTGCTCAATTAGACCAAAATAGGAGACATGAATAAAAAATTATTTTAATAATTTAACATGAAATAAGGATCATGTACCACAATCATAAAATTGTCTTTTGAAACAATACAATTTTCATCCACATTTTTAACAAAACCTGCATCTTTTGTACTAATCTGTCTTCACTTACCTCTTCAGTTACAAGTCCTAGTCCCAATGAGTGACTCCTCAAAGCTAAATTGTTAAAACTTGACTTTTAARCATAAATGCTTCCTCCTCTTAGGTACGAGAAGCGTTCACAGCAATGAAAGCATGCCTGCTAATGAACCTTCTGTTTGGAGAAAGATTAAGGAAACTCTGTTAGAGATCTGGCAGATGATAACCAGGAGACGATATAAAAAAAAAGGCGAGTGTAGAAAAACACAGAAGTTTTAGAAGACCACACTGCTGTCAGGTGATGGATGAGCAGATGGAGGCTGAGAAATTAGAAAGAGAAAGATCCACAGGAAACACAGGGAAGATTTACTCGCTGCTGCAGGAGGAGTGACCCTCATAACTGTAATTTTGCCAGTCGACTCAACATTGGCAAACACCGCCCCAAAATACATCATTTAGTCATTCACTGCTGCTACACTCTGGTTTTATTTAGAACTTCAGTCATTTAAAGAAAAACCTAATGGAAGCTCAKGTAAAAAACAAATTAATTTAAAAATCAGCAACCTTGATTCCAACAGTTACTGCTTGTTCAATGAGTAGTCCAACTGACAGCCCGTGGGCCACATCCGGCCCGCAAGTGACCAAAGTTAGGCCCACCAATTGGTTCATTCATCTCTTCAGCCCGTACCCCCGGTTTTCCACTTTAATTACTTTACTATCTTTTAAACATAGACATGTTTGGTATCTACAGAAACATCAGATTCTTGGCTAGAAGCTGGTAAAAAAAACATTGCTATGAACATCCAAGACAGTTAAAACTACAAGCAGTTGAAGATAAAACTATAAAAGTGAGAATAAAATTGGTTTAAAACTTTGGCAAGTCAGAGATGTCAAAATAACATTTGTGTTAAATAGGAGGCAAAATGTGTTCTTTTTGTTTTTGATATTGTTTAATTATCACTACTTTTATAGGTTCTGTCTATTGTCTTTATGATTAAATGCAGCAAAATAAACTATTTCAAAGGTAACAGGTTTTGTAATACTTTGTTTATTTACTGTGGTAGAAATAATACTTTATGTTTAAGCAAGTAATTCATGACATCCTTTAATGACCTAGGTTTTCATGACATGCTGTTCATCTGCAGATAGAATGATTAAAGTCAGAACAAGATTTGCTAACCTCGATAATCATTCTTAGATATCACTTGTGTTTATCTTTGTGTTTTCCATTGACCTTGTATCAAATCTTGCTAAGATGACAGAATGGTGTTTGTTAATATATATATATATGAGGCCTCTCGAGACACAGTTCAACACAGAACAAAAGAGTTCAACAGTAATGTGGAGACAGGGCAGGTTGTTCTCTGTTTCCTGTTGTTGCAATAAAACTCAGCTGATCATCCCACGGAGTACCTTCATTCTTGGACCACGTATTTCTCTGTCGTTGTTAAATAAATATTACCATAACATTTACATAATACCAATATTACATTATTAAATACATTATTACATAATGACCTGAATTGCTGGATGTTCGGCCCCTGTGCTGTTGGCCTGTCTTAACTGTGGCCCCCGGAGCAATTTATGTATTGTATAATGCCCCCAGCTACTGTCGTACAAAACTTTAGTCCAAGTTCTGTTTTTATGTTCTCTAAAATCAGGTGATAATCGTGAATTAAGCTTTTTTTTAAACAGATACATTATAATCCTAACATTTGTGTTTCCTGTATTCTCTYTCAGCTCTTGGTGAACTCCATTGGCCAGCCTGCCTTGTTGTATGAGAACGTCGTGGTGAGTGACGGGAACCCCCTCCTGAGGGATTTGCTCTTCAGTCCAGATCATCAGTTCCTGTACGCCCTAACTGATAAACAGGTGAGAAAAGTGCATTCTGCTCATCAGCACACCAATGATTAACATTACAGTCAGGCACTGTTGGTCCATTCTGCAGACTACTGATGCCACTGAGTARTTAATGACTGAATATACAGTATGTGGTCATTTATCTGTCTTTTGCTTTTCAGGACTGGTTCAGTGATACATGTTGACCCATGTCACACAAACTCACACACATGCATGTTTATCTGTTACAGAAACACTGCTTTCATTCACATGTTGCAAGACATACTTATCATCACAGCTGTRAGTGCTTATTAAAACATGCACACCCCCTTATAAAAAGAGCAGTAACCTGATAACGAGGGAGCACTAGAAAGAAAAATGCATTAAAAACGTATAGYAGAAAGACAAGTAATCAAGCTAATTTCATGCATACAAAAAGTGGCCTTTTCAGCAGATGAATAATTTTAGAGGCTTTTTTTAATCACGCACATAACTCGACCTAAGATTATCTAATTATTGTTATGAATATGAAATGCGCCTTTTAGTATTCAATGAGGAACACAAGATATATTAGCAGTTGTTGAAGCACATTTCTCATAAATGTATTAGTGCTTTTTTAAAGGTACTATATATAT
>NW_013952530.1:394725-399378 GCF_001266775.1 Austrofundulus limnaeus | reverse complement strand
CACATTAACCATCAACATTAAAAAATGCAGATTTTGTTCATTTTGTAATATCAATATTCTTTTTTTTTCTTTTTTTTTTTAAATTTTGGACTGATCTTCATGACTTTGTAAAGCATATTTTGCATTTATAAACAGTTAATTACCAACATATGACATCCTTAAATGAGACTTCCCCAGTATGTAGGCAGTGTGGTGTAATTTACCAGCGATTAGACTTAATTGACTTCCATGTGTCTAAATGAGCGCAGAAAGGAAGTTGAGTGTAATTGCTATAAATGGGTGGCATCACTTGTGATGTGACAGGTGGAGAACTCAATCGCAGACTTTGTGGATGGATAGTCGTTGAATCTAAAGTAAAGTCTAAATTTAAAGGATTATCTGAAATGTATTCATGTAGGAAGAGTTCACTCACTGAAGAGTACATGCTGATTGGAGATACATATGCAAGCAAATGATTTCTAAAGCGTTAAAGCTGCTTTGATCTCCAAATATTTCACCTGAAACCTAACCACGTTGCTAATGTTACTAAGCYTGGCTTGTGTTTACTTTGACCAGCGCAACTCTGCAGCTCCTTTGCAGGATAAAGAAAAGTCACGCTGAGAGCATTTTCATATATCTCCTTTTCATATCTTGTGATCTGATCTGAAATAATTATTTTAAGACAGGATGAGATGGGACAACCTTTTTTTATTTTTGGACAGCAGATAATAGCCATTCACCCTCAGATTTTCAGTCATGACCAGATTCCCAGTTCAGTGAGAGACGGAAGCAATAAAGAAGACATGGAGAATGGGTCCAAGCTGAGAAGGTGGGAAAAAATAATTGGTTTGCATGATACGCTCCGTTATTTCCTTTGACTCATCCGAGCTTGTGTTTGCAATCCTGCTCTGGATCTACAAGTCTGACTGTCTGAGCAAGTTTATGGAATAAGTCCTCCTGCAGTGATGATTTCACTCACCAAAGATAAGTTTTAAAGCTCACTGCTGTGTGAATAAAATTGTTCTTTAGTGTAAAAAAAAAGCCCCCCTTGGCGTGTTAATAACCCACAAGAAGTATCAAAAATACAACTAAACCGTAATTAAAACCTAACATACCATGAAAGRATGCATGCAGTATTTAGCTAAAAAAAAAATAATTTACTCTAATGACAAAAGATATGGGTTTAAGGTGGGGTATTATGTATTTTCCAGGTACACCACAATCCAGTAACTATGTATACCTCAGTTGCTTTTAAAAAGCTTTATATATCAATATAACTTTGACTTTGCATAATAGCCTATCTAAGTGCCTTGAATTTGGCCTATGTCTCTTTAAGAACCTCCTACCATTTCTGACACTCCCACTTCAGCACATCTTCACAACAATGCTTTTACCGTTTACAACCTTTCATAGGAAAAAAAATCCATTTTTGACAAATCATGTCATCTGTAGGACTCGTAAAAAAAGGGTCGTTTCCTTGGCATAAAAAAACTGTATTTTCTCGGTGAAAGCAGTTTTAAATCCGGATAGGACTGGACAGAGAAATAAATACACRCTCAACAGACGTGCAGTTTCACCAGGTCTGGTGGAACAGTGTGGAGGAGGCGGGAGGGAGGGGTACTCTATGGGGCAGGACTGGACTCCAGGGTGGAGCTTTGTGTTAATAGGCGGGGCTTTGTACCCGCAAACATTTAGTCAGCTCCACATGGCTACCACAGGAGATTCAAGGATTTTTCAGACATGCAGAAATACAGCGGGTAAAATAAGTATTGAACAYGTCACCATTTTTCTCAGTAAATATATTACTAGAGGTGCTAATGACATGAAATTTTCACCAGATGTCRGTAACAACCCAAGTGATCCATACATACAAAGAAATCAAACCATAAATGTCCAGAAATGAAGTTATTTGTAATAATGTGGAATGGCACAGGGAAAAAGTATTGAACACACTTACTGAAATTTATCTAATACTTTGTACAAAAGCCTTTGTTGTCAATGACAGCTTCAAGACGCCTCCTGTATGGAGAAACTAGTGGCATGCATTGCTCAGGTGTGATTTTGGCCCATTCTTCCACACAAACAGTCTTCAAATCTTGACGGTTTTGTGGACCTCTTCTATGAACTCTGATCTTTAGTTCTTTCCATAGATTTTCTGTTGGATTCAGGTCAGGTGATTGGCTGGGCCATTCCAGCAGCTTTAGTTTCTTTCTCTGAAACCAACTGAGAGTTTCCTTGGCTTTGTGTTTGGGCTCATTGTCTTGCTGAAATGTCCAGCCACGTTTCATCTTCATCATCCTGGTAGATGGAAGCAGATTTTTATCAAGAATGTCTCTGTACATTTTTCCACTCATCCTTCCTTCAATTATTTGAAGTTTGCCAGTACCATATGCTGAAAAACAGCCCCACACCATGATGTTCCCACCTCCAAACTTCACTGTTGGTATGGTGTTTTTGGGCTGATGTGCAGTGCCATTTGACCTCCAAACATGATGTGTATTCTGGCATCCAAACAGTTCAATGTTGGTCTCATCTGACCAGACTATATTCTCCCAGTATTACACAGGCTTGTTTAAATGTTGTGCAGCAAACTTTAAAGGAGCTTCAACATGCTGTTTCTTCAGCAGTGGAGTCTTGCGTGGTGAGCGTGCATACAGGCCATGGTGGTTCAGTGCATTACTTATTGTTTTCTTTGAAACAATCGTACCTGCTAATTCCAGATCTTTCTGAAGCTCTCCACAWGTGGTCCTCGGCTCTTGGACAACTCTTCTGATAATTCTTTTCACTCCTCTGTCAGAAATCTTGTGAGGAGCACCTGGTCGTGGTCGGTTTATGGAGAAATAATGTTCTTTCCACTTCTGAATTATGGCCCCAACAGTGCTCACTGGAACCTTCAGAAGTTTAGACATTCTTCTGTAACCGATGCCATCATTATGCTTTGCAACAATAAGGTTGTGAAGGTCTTGAGAGAGCTCTTTACTTTTACCCATCATCAGATGGTTCTTGTGTGATACCTGGCCATCATTTGGGACGGAACCAGCTGATATTAACTTGCACTGACAAGGGGCAGGCTTGTTACAGACAACTGGTTAAAATTTCATGTCATTAGCACCTCTAGTAATATATTTACTGAGAAAAATGGT
This sequence comes from Austrofundulus limnaeus, assembly GCF_001266775.1. Lineage (NCBI taxonomy): Eukaryota > Metazoa > Chordata > Actinopteri > Cyprinodontiformes > Rivulidae > Austrofundulus > Austrofundulus limnaeus. Next base: position 396,256 of record NW_013952530.1, on the reverse strand, counting down.
GACGTGTTCAATACTTATTTTACCCACTGYAAGKCAAAATTGGTTTATGTTTTTAATGAAGTAGTGACATAAAATAATATGGAGCTAAAACATTTAAATAAAAATAAATATTTTGCTTAATACCCTACCTTTAAGCAAAACYACTTTTGATACTTAGTTTGTGTTTGGGATCATTCTCAGCTATTACCACACACCAATTAAACAGAATTAATAGAATAGACTTAGAGTTACAGACATTTTTGTGTTTTATTCATCATTTTTTTGTCTGGCAATAATTTACATAATGATGAGGCCATGCAAAAAATTCAGTTACAGTATGTTGGATCATTATGTCCAATATGTTGTTTTGTTCTCGCTTTTACAAACCTACCTGTTACTGATGCTGCAGTATTTTAGTGTACAATTGTTGTACTAACTTTTCCCAGAYAATATTTCGTCGTCGACACTTTAGGCACCTGATTTTACAAGCAGCAATATTTGATGTTTGTCGACTCAGGTGATGCATCTTCCCTCACACTGCGGTTTCTACTGTTCCCATCATTCATGCTGTGAGCCATGTTGCATCCATATTCTCTGAGATGGTTTGCTTTGGGAAGGGAAGCCTGCCTTTGTGTTGTTTGTCTTTCTTCTTCTCCTCCCGTCATTTTCATCCCTCTGTTCTTTTCTTGTCATTGAATAATAGAAATGCCAAGTGATGATAGTTCAAACATCAAAAAGCCAATTTCCTAGCTTGACAGAGCAATTTACCTTTTTCCATATTCACTTGCACGTAATTAAATGTGGTAGATTGGACAGCAGCATATAGACCACAGATCAGCATGGCAGGATAGACTTACATATAAGCTCGCATGCATGGAGTGGGAGAACATTAAGCTGATTCACTGCGAGTGGAGGGTTTTCGATTAGCGCTCAATAGATTTATACATGCCTCCTTTTGTGTCTTTCCTATACGTACACCTCCACCTCACCATGTTTTTTTATTTGTCATTTCTTTAACTGTACGCATCTTTGGATGCTTCCATCTTCTGATCTGTTTCTCCCTCTTCAGTGATACCTCATTATTTTCTGTGATCATAAAAATGAACAATGGCACTAAATCAGTTTYATCATTGCAGTTGTTTCTTACTTTCATCTTCACATTTTTCCGAGTCTAATAAAAAAGAACGAGAATGGCGAGGTGGATTTTTCATCATGTCGCTGCTCTCTCGTTGTTGACGTCACTAAGGGAGGAATATTTATTTTATTCTGCACATCTCTGCAGATGACATCACCTAATTGCTTTAAAGTAAGTGACTAAGTGGATTACATCTCATAATCTATTGATTTCCTCTGTAMCTTTGTACCAAATGGCTTACTTATCATGTTATTACAAGTCTTTCCTTTAGCATGTTGCCATTAGATCCATGTTTTTCTTGCTCCTGTAATAATTACCGTATTTATTCAAGTATAATACAGCGGGAAAAATAAGCATTGAACACGTCAACATTTTTCTCAGTAAATAAATTACTAGAGGTGCTAATGACATGAAATT
>NW_013952530.1:388853-392368 GCF_001266775.1 Austrofundulus limnaeus | reverse complement strand
GATGCTGCTACAGCTGATATATATTTACTGTCAAAATACCTTTTAGTTCATATATTGTTAAAATAAAATGAACAGTCCAATGATCATTTTACTGATATGTAAAAAGACTGCAAAGGCTGAAAAATCTTGAAGTCTGTATGAAATTGGAGGTAGTTTAAGGATTAATTTTTTTATTCTTTTTAAGCTAAAAAAAAAAGTGGGGGTCGTATTATTCATGAGATCGTATTATACACGAATAAATACTTTAAACCTTCCTCAAAGGAATGCCTATTACCTGCCACTTTTTGTGCTAGAGTTTAAGAAGGTCAACTTGTGTTGTTGTGCTCAAACCGTGCAAACAACATTAAACATAATCTCAGTCGAAATTACAGCATATCAGGAGTTCATGTTTGGAATATATGATTGTCAGGTACAACCACTCCAAATTTTAGCTTCATATCTGTAAAATTCATATTTTGCTAATAGTAGAGACAATCAAACACATGCTTTATTTGTCAGTGCACAATAAAGAATGTTTCTTTGTACATTACCACAGAATTAAAGAACCAATTTCAGTCTACTTTTATGTTTTGCACCAGGTCTGTGTTCATGTCTTCGCCGTAGCTTCATGACTTCATTTRCAGCAGTGATCTCAAAGGGCAAGGTCGAGCCTCTGTGCTTGTAAAACAGCTTTGTAAGGYGACCTGACGGCTGCAAACAGCCTCGTCTGTGTGAGGAGGCTCGGAGGCCGGCATGATGGTCCGATGATGTACCTCTGTGTATTGATTTAGCTATTGTACAGAAATGTACTGTACCGCACGCTGGAGAAACCTTACCCCTGGCACTGCATCAGAGAGGGTTCATATTAAATTCAGTCAGCATTTACTGCACTTGGAGGTCAGCAGGAAGAGGCGGCCGTGTGCTCCTTTTAACGCAGTTTCTTTGATGTTTGTCCAAGTTGCTAAAAATGTTAGTGAAGACATGCAGTGACTGGGAGAATAACAGAGAGAGGATAGACACTGAAAGTGCCCTTGTCAGTTAAGCGGTGAGGTGCATTTCAGAGGGTTTTGTCTTTAGTGTCTTTAGTGAAATTATGAGGCTTTTTTTTTCTGCCTGAAGTCACTGTCATTAAAGCAGAGTGGGACTGTCAAAATTAATTATTGTGATGTCTGTCACATCATCTGGGTCCTTAAGTTGAACACTTAAATTTGGCATACATCTTAGAATATTTAAACGGCCAATTTCATGTAAAATCAACTATTTTAAACACAATACCATGTAGGGCTGCACGGTACATGCGGTAGACACAGTATGAAGTTGGCCTACGGTAGAAATTGACGCTCTACCGTCCTATCGTCATTACGACGTCGCACATGTGTCAACAGGGCTGCGAGTGCAGAGACAACTGAGCCGGAGTTCGAAATATAATGAAGAAATTCTAGCGTTTTAAAAGACATATAGAGAGGATAAATCCTCAAAATATCCTCCTCCCGCTGTAGAAAAGTTACGTCGTGTCGCGAGATGATTTCCTCCCTCCCGCTCTCCCTCCTCTCCTCTCGCTGCACGTCACGCAGAGCGAAGCTTTAATAACTGTAGTTTTTCACACCCAATTGTCGGAGAAAATTGTTTTTATGATGAGCGCGCAGCAGAGCARCAGCTGATAAGTTCAACAGGCAGAAGCTCATTGTATGGCAGGCAGATATTAAAGCAAAAATGTTGGGTTTAATTAAGATTACAGTTTTCTGCAAAAAAAATGCCCTAAAAATTACATGATCTTTACATTTTATGATAACTTTCTACCGAGATGTATACCATTACCGTGAAGGGGTTCAATTTATGCCATGATCTGAATTTGAGGTCATACCACCCAGCCCTAATACCATGTTATAAAGCCATTCTCTCATCAAAACATGCCTCGAGTGGTGCTTTGATTCATTCATGCATGTTTGAGATATCCTGTATTGTCCTGCTGTAGCTACTCGGGAAAACAAAAATGGCTAMTTGGCCTTAGAACCACCTTTTAGGTGCAGCTCCTCCTCTGGGCTGTGTCTCCAAGCTGAGCTTCCTCATCACAGAGCACGCCTCTGACGTGACTCCTGCAGGCTATCAGCAGCAACAACTAGCAAACAACGGGTGAAACCACACGTCTGCTGAGCTCTTAATATTTTTTTCTCAGTCCAGTCCTTTTTGCACTAAAAATTGCCTTTCAAGAAATGTATTTTTGGAGGCCAAGTAGATGTTTTTTATATTATTATTATTACAACCAAATATAACACTCCTAAGACCAGTTGTAAATGGCATGAAGCATTGTTGTGATGGCATGTAGAAATGGGCGTGACGGAAGCAGTGCATGGTTCTTAAAGAGACAGGAGGCCAATTTCAAGGTGTTTAGAAAGTCAAATTACTGTTGATTTATACATATAATAAACATCATTTTTACTGTATAAGAACTGAAAGTGACATATTATCTTTATCCTGATAAAGAATTGAACCATATGCCTAAGCAACACATAATACTGGCCCTTTAAGATAAAGCGGTTTTCACTAAAAAAGACAAAACAATTCTTGTAACTATGCTGTGGGTGTTTGTGTAATAAAGCCACAGAGTTCTGAAAGTAAAACCAGTAGGGCATTTTAAATGCTTTTTTTTTTTTTTTTGCGTGTGTGGGTTAACGTTTTTAAATACTGCAAGAACAAAAAACGTCTTTAAATTCAGCTTTACGCCTGCGTATTTGGATGATGCACCTGCCAAACGTCATGTCTTGATCTCCATTGACACACAAACAGACACAAACAGAAGGTCTGTCAAAGCAGTGAGGTGAGTGAKTGGCTGATCTGAGTGTGATTTGTAACACTGTCAGAGAGACAGACAGTGAGTGAGAAAAGTCTTAATGTGGCCGTGAGGGAACAACGGGATCTGGATTTGAAAAGAAAATTGGTTGAAGTTGACTTAAAACTGACTGAGTGTAATGAAAGATTTTAGCTGCATTATAKTATCTCTGTTTGAAAGTTACCATGCCTGTTGTTTAAAATGCAATTTTGTTTTTTAAAAGCAGTTTGGGAAATGTGCACACTGCTTGCACAAAGTGTTTTAGCAAATAGTGAGCTTCATGTAAACAGCTGGAAACAGACCTGGCTCAGAGCTTTAAGTTGTAACTTTTTTCTTGTTGATTTAAGGCTCTCAGAAAGCAAGTTGTGACCACGAGAAGTTATCCTGAGGAAACGAATGTATGACATCATTGTGACTCTTTWGGAAGATTGGAAGGAAAAACAAAATGCACATATTTCACCCTTAGATAAATTATGGTTGATTTTTGCTCACACTTKCAGTCTTTATGATAAACAAACTGTTTTTTTTCTTAGCTTCATAACCAGCTGGCAAGAAATCAACAATGTAAGTAGGATGGCCACCAGAACTAATTAACTTAAGCAAACACAAACATGGCTATACCTCTGTTAATTCTAAAGATATCAAGCTACAAATAGATGTGATTGTAACTGGAATTAATCCACAGTTCATACTTTGAGCGCTAACC
>NW_013952530.1:386749-388423 GCF_001266775.1 Austrofundulus limnaeus | reverse complement strand
AAATGAAATATGATATTATATGATATTATATTAGAATAAATTGCCATTTGTGTAATACAATTTGGATTAAATCTTATTTTTTTAATTCCTTTGAGTGTAATATACTGTAGTTTGGGGGGGGGGCATAAAAGGGCAAAGGAAGAAAAAATATTGAATTGAAAAAAAAACCACGCTTTTTAATAAATAGAAAATGTATGATGGTAAAAAAAAATTATGTGTCCTAATTTATGCATGTACAGTACGTCATGCTACGTGCACATATTAGAATCTGCAGCCTCATGTTTWGGCTATGATCAAGTTTTTGGTCAAATAAGCCCAGTGAGTTACCCCAAATGACATATCTGTGCTCTGTGTCTGGCAACATGGGCATATTTGTACAGCAGTCCTAAAACTAGGCTTGCYGACAATAGAAGCCATCCATCAACCTATTGTGCAGTGATAGAATCCTATATTTTTTACCATATTATACAGACGGGACAATTACAGCAACGCCTAAAACTACAGCTAGCTGAGACCGAAAGGGCCCCATATGTGGAATGAAACATCAGYTGCAATTACATTTGTGTGTCTTTCTCATTTATCCTTCCTGGTATTCCTCATGCCCACCCCCGTGCTTCCATCCCACACCCTCCTCCTCGATCTCATCTGCCACTAGGCAAATTAAGAGCCTCTCTATCATGACCCAAATGAGAGAGGCTCATTTGTAGCTGTTATTTATTTGTAATAAACTCTGCTCATCATCTCCTTTCTCTCATTCCTCCAACATGACAAAAAAAAAAGAGCCTGACTCTCAGTGGAGGGTTGTTTTTCACCCACAAACACAGTCCATTATCAGCTGAAAGCCAAAATGAATGGTTAAATAGACATTTTCGCCTGTATGATCTCATTTTTTAGTCTTCCTCTTCCTCCTATCCTAATTCCCCTGTCCTTTCCCCACCACCTCTCCTCTGCTGTCCACAGATGGATGTGTTTCCTTCTGCGGCAGCAAATAGGCCAGGGATGAAAATGCCATATTTAATATAAATAGGTGGTTCTCACTTACTTACCGTTCTCTCACAAACACCGACACTCACTACACCTTGCCAACTGAGTAAGACAAAGAGTTTTTGGCTTAGCATCTCCCATTTCCCTTCCCATTATCTATTTTTTGAAACTCAATTATTGAACTTTTCCGTTGGAATACATCATCCAGCCTGCTATCATAAAGCCCTGTTGAAMAAACTTTCTCTCCCCAGCTATTGTGCTTGAGTGTGGCTTTTTTCTTTTTTTTTTTCCTCTTGCCTTTGCTCCCTCCCTCAACTGAATAGGCTGTATTGCTTGCATGATATTTGTCCAGCCACGAGTAATAACAGCAATTTGTTGCCATTTGGTGTCCTGTAAAAGGCCCATGCCTACTGACAGCTGCATTATAATGCTTTTCATACACAGGTTACTATTACCATGCTATGAATCTGCTATAAGGCATTGTGTCCRATGGTACATTAGAGTGACACAGAGAAGCTGAGGTTGTGGACGCTGTAGATGAAATACAAGGGATTGTTTGCAAGTAGGTGAGAGATTTACTGTTTGAGTCATGCCTCTTCTCTGATGTATGTCCTGATGCATCTCAGTAATCCAGGTAAAAAATCAAAAAGAAAAAAATTGTGTAGTTCTTCCGGACGGGTTCTTCTCTAA
>NW_013952530.1:377978-385440 GCF_001266775.1 Austrofundulus limnaeus | reverse complement strand
GATGAAAAACAGTAACATAGGCCGATATTACTACCCGATCAGGTGAGGTTCTGAAGCCAGTCAGTAGCTTGCTGTTCTTGATGTATAGTCTTCGGCTTTTGACTTTTAGAGTGCACTGGGGTGGTTTACAGCCACGTGTGATGCACTTTGGATGAGAGTCAGCTCTTGTAAGTCTGAGGCCATGCTTCTTGGAAAACAGTGGAATGCTTTCTGCAGGTTGGGTTTTTGTCTCACTCCAAGAAGTCCAAGTCTCTGGTTGTCTTGTTCACGAGGTAATGGTAGAATGGAGYGGGAGATGGATCAACRGATTGTATGTTGTGTACTTTTTGATGATAAATACAATGTGTGTGTGCTCACAGCCATCTAAACAACCACTCTGTGCAACAGTAACCAATTATTCCTGTTCTGTCTTATCTATTTTTAGGTTACACGTGTGCCGGTGGAGAGCTGTGAGCAGTACACTTCCTGTAGAGACTGTTTGGGATCAGGAGACCCTCACTGTGGTTGGTGTGTGCTACATAATGTGTAAGTGTTTTCATTCTTCAATGCTTTTTCTACGTATGTGGTTATTTTTAGCTGATGTATTGGGTGCAGTGATTTTTTTTTCCGTTTTGTCCCATAAGAGAAATCTATTTGGGGCTGCTTTGCCCACATTCATCAATTTAAAAGCATTTATATGTTCTATCTTCTTGAAGTCAGAGAATAAAACAGTTTCACTCAGTCACTCTTTTTGGATGTTTGTTTAATGCCCCTGAGCAATGATATCATTTGGTTTTGAAATACATTTTTGTTGAATGAATGAGTTTGTTTTTTTGTTTGTTATGTTTTTCTTTTGTAAGATGGGCACTATAATCAGTGGGCATCCTGTGACTTATTYCTCGTACAGGTTGTGTTTCTGGTTAAATTTGATGCATTTCTCTAAAGATTTTTTTGTTGTTTCTTTCTTGGGGTCTCTTCAATAACTTACTGTCATATTTACTTATTAAAAAGACAAACTGACCAATGTTTTCCCCCATTTGTTTGCATACAATTAGCAACAAAATGTTATAGAAGATATACTTTATATAAATCAGTTACCGGTAGTTTATGCAACAGGTTACTTAAAAAGAAAAAAAAAAACTTGTAACTTTCACTGACTTTTCTCACATTTCAAAAATCAAACATTTGTTTAATTTTCAAAGAAAGAATGGAAAGGGACAGTCAAGCTACATTTATCATTACTGATGGTTAAAACAATAATTTACAAGAGATTTGTCAAAGAAACTTAAAAATGAGTGAGCTAGAGCTCACTGTAGACAGTGTAACATCTTACTAAAGACACTGCCTGGCCAAAAAAGTGGCCACCTGGATTTAAGTCAGCAAATACTGTATGTATGAGCCTCCTATTGGATAATTACTGAATGGGCATCTTTCAGACGGCAACACATTATTTAACCCCAACTGGTGCAATGAGTTRCTTCGCATTTCTTAAACAACCTTGTTGAAAGACACATGTTGTGGTCGTGGAAAAKATATCAGTCTGTTTGAGAAGGGTCAAATCATTGGCATCTCAAGCAGAGGAAACATCTWAGGAGATTGTAGAAACTAACATTGGGTTAAGAACTGTCGAACGCGTTATTAAAAACTGGAAGAACAGTGGGGACCCATCGTCTTTGAGGATACACCCATTGATAGTGTCGACTGTACAAGCCTGTGGGGGTGGGGCTATGGTCTGGGGTTGCTGCAGTTGKTCAGGTCTGGGAAGCTTATCGAAACCTTTTTTCACTTTGCATAGACTTTGGCCGACTGTTAGCCTGGAAAACACGCTGTATTTCTTAGCCRTAATTATTGGTAGTTTTTGATAGTTATCCATTGGTACAATAAACGTTTTAGTAAACAAAATTTCATTGACTCAAACTTTGGTTACACATGGACCGCTGTATATATTTATCCACACTGTTGTTAATATTAACAGGGTTTTAATAACACTGATACTGCAGGTTGCTTCTTTCAGACACCACAAGGCTATTAAAAAAGTGCTGAATTGGTTGTCATGTCACCATTCAACGTGACATATTCCAGTTATTGCTGTGTTAAGCTTTTAAAATGCAGGTTGTTCATAAGCACTTTTTTTCTCATTTCCATGCAACTCTGCATKCACCAATGCACTTGCCTGAACCTCTGAGATCCTGTTATCAGTAGAAAATTGGATGTGTACAATTTTATATAAAAAAAAGTTTCTCAAATGCAAAAGGCACGCTAATTGAAAGCAACTTGTAGCTTACCTAATGATGGACTCAAAAAGAAAAAATAAGTAGATCCTCTGGATGGKTYCTTCWTTAGTGAAACGTTTCGTCTCTCCTCCAAGAGACTTCTTCAGTCTGAGTTTCAGGTGAACTCAGCCTTATAAGCACTGCCTCCACATGGTGGACAAACAGGTTAGTCACATGCAAAAGAGGGTCATCGCCTAACAATAGGCTTAATTAGTTCTATTGTTCATAGAGGGTCATCGCCTAACAATAGGCTTAATTAGTTCTATTGTTCATAGAGAGTCATGTGCCCCATCATCTGACCTGTGTCGTGTTATGTGTATGTAGTGAATGCAAGCAGGGGTTCAAAGTCCCCTTGTTTTTGTCCCTCTTTGGGTTGGTTATCAATGGGGCCCTGATTCACACCTTTTGCTCATAGGGGGCTGAGTCATACTTGCAATAACAGCGTTGTAGGAGGAGGACAACTGGACACAAAGGCCTCCATCTCTGTTTAATGGTGGACGGTTTTTCTTCACAAATATGGCGTYCTTTACTCCTCTAATGAAGGACTATTTTGAACGAAACAATTCTAAATGTAGTACTTAAAGGGGTTTAAACAGAAATGTGTCAGTTCTGCTGTATGCTTTGCTTCTTTAGATGTTCGCGAAGGGATCGCTGTGAGCGGGCAGAGGAGCCTCAGCGTTTCACCACCAGAGTGGAGCAGTGTGTTCACCTCTCCGTCCACCCAGAGACCATTTCAGTCACCATGTCAGAAGTGCAGGTGTGTATGGTGTTGTCASATCGTATTATATAATATTTTCGTATTGAATTTGTTGTGTATTTGTGTGATATGAGAACTAGAAAAGGAGACACGGACAGGGAAAGTGATATAAAACGATATTAAATGAAACTCGTGTCAACACAAGCAATCACTTTTAGCTCCAGCTGAAAAGTGTGTTGTGAGCCACATGTCTGAGCAGCGTTTTCTGCTATGGGGCATCAGTAATGAAATATATTGATTTGAATTTTCTGCTGCACCTCATCTCTTTTGCTTTCTGTCCTCCTTCCTAGCTGGTGCTTCAGGCGCAGAACGTGCCCAGTCTGTCTGCGGGAGTCAACTGCTCCTTCGAGGACTTTGTAGAGACGGAGGCGCGCATCTACAGCGGGCGGATCTTCTGCCTGTCTCCCACCACGAAAGATGTAGCACCCATCACACGTGACCAAGGTAAGCCCCGTTTACTGTAGTTTAGATCTTTGATAAAGATGTTTATATTTCTCAATTGGCTTTTTCACATTTTTGATTTTTGTTAGCTGTTTTTCTTATGTCAGTGGCGTTAGACGCAATGACGTAAAACAAACAGGACACGAGTGACAAAAGTTGCTCGTTGCATCTGCATTTTAGAAGATGGAAAACATTTTAGGTGTGTGATTAAAAATGAAATAACCATAGCCACCAATAAGGTTGTAAACTGATTCAAAATTACATTTTAAGATTTATCTTTTATCACCTTAATTTTTCTTAACATCACATTGGGTTGTGTACTTTATACATGTTCATTTGGTAATCCATTTCTAACTGAAAGTACTCAATGCAAAGTCCAACAGTAGTTTATAGACATACAGCTCTGGAAAAAAATTAAGAGAGCACTGAAGAGTTTCCCTGTATTTGGTGAAAAGTATTCCACCAAATATTGATTTCTGAGCTCGTCCTGAGTTAAAACATTAGTATTGTTGTTTCTAGATGAATATGAACTTGTTTTCTGTGCATTATTTGAGGTCTGAAAGCATCTTTGTTGTCATTTTGACCATTTCTCATGTTCTGCAAATAAATWCTCAATTTTTGCTTGGAATTTCAGAGACACGTTGTTCGTAGTTTATAGAATAAAATAGCAATGTTCATTTTACTCAAACATATACCTATAAAGTAAAATCATAGAAACTGATCATTTTAAAGTGGTCTCCATTTTTTTCCAGAGCTATATATTTCACATAAAATTACTGATAATAAAAAATACCTAATGAGATATGATGTGAGAGCCTTTCAGTGCACTCAAAAATAGATAAAATGGTTTTAATTTAAAAAAATGCATCTCAACTGGTTCCACGCAACTGAGTTGAGTAAAGATAACTCATTTACTTTACACTGACTTTAAGTAAATGTAAAGTTAACAAAGTAAATGTGTTACCTTTACTCAAGTCAGTTGAGTGGATCCAATTTACATGTTTTTAAATTAAATTCATTTTACCTGCTTTTTGGAAGCAACTACAGTTTTTCTACTGGACTTTGCTAATCTTGCACAAATGAAAATTGATCTTTGTTTCTGTATTTGTGTCAGTTATGTTTGATTTAGCTCCCGTCAAGTAAAGGAAGTTCACACAGTGTGGATATGAGTCATAAACTCCAAGTTATTTCCAGTGGAATAACTTTAGTCTGTGTCCAATTCCATTATAAATACCACTGTAAAAAAGAAAAGTAAAATCCCTCCTAAGAGATTTTTGTGTGTGTGTGTGTGTGTGTCTTTGTAGGTGATCAGCGTGTCATAAGGTTGTATCTGAAGTCGAAAGAGACCGGGAAGAAGTTTGCCAGCGTTTTGTTCATTTTTTACAACTGCAGCGTCCACCAATCGTAAGTTCTGTTTTGATCTATGAAGAGACAAGTGAGTAAAACTCAAAACGTATTGCATTTTAAACTCTTCTCACGCTTCTCAACTGTTTGACAGGCACAGTAATGTGTAGCGAGATGCTGTGGAAAGCAGTAAACCAGAAATGTTTAGATGTTCTTCTTTTACCAAAAGCAATAGTTCAAAAAATATCGGCCCGAATGTAACTCCTGAATGGAGAATGATGAAAACAGCGTGCAACMTTTTCTGATTTAGTATTCAGCATATTCAAGCTGTTAACAAATCAATTAGTTAATTAAATCTCAGGCAATGAAGTGACCACTGGTGAGYGAAATAATAAATTGATCCTTATCCTTGCAAGATCTGGAAGAGCAACCAAGCTTAGGATGCTAAAACACATCAGTCATGATTTTTTTGGAAGTGATTTATCCATAATTTAAACAAAAAGTATAGATTTACTTCTTTGTCCTAGTTTGAACAATTTACCTGTTTTTGTTGCACATGTCATTTATTTAAGGACTAAGATAAAAATGCTGGCCGGGCACTAATAAACACTTGTCAAATAGGTAATATTTGTCCTGCAGTAGTTTGTTCTGGAAACCTTTTGTTTTATTTGTTGGTAATGCTGTTTAAAAGCATGATATTTGAATGTGATTGATCATTATTACTTGTATTGTGTCATACAGGTGTGATGGAGTGTGTTTAATCCAATAAARGAGTCAGAATGGTTTATATTTACACTTCTTATCCAACCACAATCAAATTCACTCTATCCATGGGCTCTATGTATCTGGATAAATTTCTATTTATATATTTTTTTCTGAACAATTAAAAGATGGAATAAAAAGAAGTCAAAGTTCAATAGAAATGAAATACTTTTTGAATTTTGAAAAAGTAAGGAGTAGAAGTAAAAAGGCTGAAAAAATTACTCCACTAAAGTATAAATATCCAAAATTTCTACTTAAGTAACAACGTATTTGCACATAGTTATTTGACACCTCTGGAATTAAATAAGAACATTTTGAATTGAACTAACAGGTATTAGAGATTATGTAAAATACTGCTGTTTTAAAGGTAAAGTATAATATTTGGACCAGTATGACTGGTTGATGTGAGGTAAATTCTGCAGGTAATGTTTTGGGTTTTGTTTGGGAACCTTGCTAATATTAGTTGAAGCAGCAAAAGAGCAATTACTAGAGTTCATCTCATCAGAGTGTGTGCACTAATACATTCTGACAACAAGCAGTTGAAAAACTACTGTCATCTCCTTTTCAGCATTTGTAATCTCCCAAATGACAGACTGAAATAACCGTGACAAGGTCTTACCCGTGACGGCTCTCGTGTTAATTTATTCATGGCTCGCCTTCCTTTTGTTGCCTTTGAGATTTAGCTGATGCTCTTTTAAGAAGGCCATCTAGTAGCACTTTTTTTTTCATTTCTAAATGTAAAGTTTGTTCTTTTTTTCTTTCTATAAGCCAACCCCTATTTTATATGACCACATAAAATCATTTCTCACTCTTCATTTTTTTATTTTCTCATCCAAACTTGCACAAAGAGAGAAGGGGGCAGCCTCATCAAAGCAACCGAGCAGAAGTGGAATAAAGCAAATAACGAATGAAGAATGCGATCCTGATTGTCTTGTTAAATAAAGGTTAAATGAAAATAAATAAAATGTCACTCATTTAATTACTTTTGGCTCCCTCGGTRAAGCCACTGAGTGTGATTCACTGCGCTGAGGTTCGCTCGCTCCTGCTCTTCCAMCTGGCACAGACTCACAACTCACATTAAGGTACCCAGAGTTTGTGTGCAGACACTTAACAATGCATCTTCAGGACACTTAACGTGGATTCCTGCTACACTCACCAAGCATCAGTTGGTAAATGCAAGGTTAGTTTTTTTTAACTTGTCAGAATAAACTATATATTTACAAGCAACTAGTAAAAGTGTAAAGTTAATTTTCCAGACACATTTTATACTTTATAAATCTACTTTAAAAGGCCTGGTCTTCCGTGTTATTTCCATTGTTTTTGTTTATTTTCTACCTCTCTCATTTTCAGTGTTTTTTAAATTACCACAAAGTGATACTTGAGTAAAAATACAAGTGTCTTACCAAAAAATTACTTTGGTAAAAGTTAAAGTCTCCTTTAGGAATGTTACTTGAGTAAAAGTCTTAAAGTATCTAATATTTTGTGTACTTAAGTATTAAAAGAAAAAGTATTGATTTAAAATGAGTAGTTAGATTTCCTATAAGGACATTTATTAGGAGGTGACCTCCCCAAAAAAATGCAGAAATGACTGTCTTATTAAGCTAATTATTTTAAGTTAAATTTAAGATGCTCTAGTCTGTTTCAGTTTATATACATATATCAAGGCTTCACAAACCTTTTCCCCAAAATGAAAATCTGTCCAAGGGCTGCAGCCAAATGTAATAATATAATTCATGAAATACAAATACTTCTTAAGTTCAGTCCTTTCATTTGAATGATTCTGTCCTGCTGCAGTGTGACATGATTTGTTTGTGTACAAAGTAATACGGTATCAGAATTTTATATATTTATACTTCTCATTCAACCACAATTAAATTCACTCTATCTAGGAGGCTCAGTTTATATG
>NW_013952530.1:372554-376863 GCF_001266775.1 Austrofundulus limnaeus | reverse complement strand
TGTGTGTGTGTGTGCTTGTTTTGTTACCTATTTAGGACCGTTTCCAGTATACATACCTACCTTGTCAAGACCACTAGTCCTAATGGGGACCAAAGATGGTCCTAATATGGCGGAACTCCATTTTTGGGTTGGGTTTAGGACCAAGGTGTGAATTGAGTTTAGGTTAGTTTTAGGGTCAGATAGGTACCTGTGAGGTTAGCCTTAGGGTTTGTGGTCAGGGTTAGGCTGTAGAAATTACTGGAAATGAATGGAAGTCAATGAACGGTCCTATTAAGGATAGAAATACAAACCTGTGTGTGTGTGCTTGTTTTTGTTACATATGTAGGACCGTTTCCAGTATACATACCTACCTTGTCAAGACCACTAGTCCTAATGGGGACCAAAGACGGTCCTAATATGGCGCAACTCCATTTTTGGGTTGGGTTTAGGACCCAGGTGTGAATTGAGTTTAGGTTAGTGTSTGTGAGTGTGTATGTGTTCAATTTTCTTTAGTTAAAAATCATGCAGGAAATATTACAATAACTTCAAAACAGAATACATTAGTGACTATTTGCATGTGTGTGTAAGCTTTACATGTTTGCACATTTGTGTGTGGGTTTGTGTTTATGTTGTGTATTTTTGATTAGCTAGCCCATCCAGGCCTTCCTCCTTCTCTGCGTAAAAAGGCATGCTGCTGTTTAAGCCTTTGATGTCAGCTTTTCTGGCCCCCTCAGGAGTCCGTGTGGGACTGTAAAACTACAGTGCCGTTATTACAGCTGAAAAAACGTAAACCCACATATTACACGCCACTCCCCTTTTCATCGTTACCTTTCACCTCCGAATCTTTTGACCCTGCCGCTAGGAAGCTGGGCACCGGAGTCTCAGCGTTCAACATCTGATAATGGAGCTATCCTCGTGGGTGCGGTGGGCGAGTAAAACCACGGCGTACTGAGAAACACGGTATCCGCACGGATCCTACAGCCCAACAACCTGAAGGCGAGCGCCCAGGCAGGCTTGTGTGGAACTTCACACAGTGTTGCGCAACATGCCTTTCGGTGCACGCGTCACCGGCAGCACCAGCCGCACCGATGCTTTAAGCATGCGCACGAGCAGGTGCTCACACATTGAGCGCGAGCACACAAAGACAGAAGGCACAGACTTGGCAGAGTAAATTACGCTGAGAGCTATTTACATACGCTTTTACAATATTAGAAATTTGCATTAAAAAAGAGATTTGGAATAGTTTAATTGAGCATGCGGGAGACGGAATAATGCATCTTTAAAGAGAGGGATTGAAGCACACAGGAGGTAGAGCGCTGAAGGGAAGAGGGGAGCGTTGAAGAAAACTCACATCCACCGAGTCCTGGAGAGGCAGGAAGAGGGAAAGAGAGATTTACCAGTGTTAGCAAACAAGACAGAGTTTGTGCCCATTGTGTCTGGAATAATACGTCYCACACAGCTAAAAGGTTAGCGCCCCAGCGTCGGTCCACCATGACCATTATAATATGAAAAGGCTGAAACCCATGCAGTGAAAAGAAGTACTCAGTGAAAGGGATCAGCCCACACTCCAACCCCTCAGGAACGCCTTTCATTTCCACACGATCCCTCAACCTCATCAGTAACTCCTGGAATTATCCATACAGGGACTGTTTTAGACTTTTTGTAATGACTCAAAYGTTAGTTGGATTTTGTGGCAATGCTTTTATTTCAATTTTTATTTATTATAATTTTTTATGAATATGATCTTATTTAATTAAACTGACAGGTGAGACTCAAAGATTTACTGCTTTTGGACATTGTTGTTACAAGATCCAATATCATTCAGTAATGAGCCTGAGCCCTCCCACTGGGTATCTAAACTACTCATTTGGCTGTTGTGCTGCACAACATAACGATATATATTGTTTTAGTACTGTTTGTTTTGTATGTTTACTGAATAAACACACATACATATACGTAAATAAGGGGTGCAACGATACAGAAAATTCACATTCAGTTTGATACAGAAGCCGAGAGCGGACGTTTTCCACTTTTAACTATTTTCCATGGTTTTCTTTGTGATAACGATATATTATGTCGTTATCACGAAATAACGATGAGCATTTTCTCGAGATAACGAGGTAATTTCGCAATGGTTTTCTCGARATAACGAAGTACAGTTTTCCTTTGGTTTATCATTCAGTCAGGGACTACACATGGAAACTAGCAACCACAGCTATAACCTGATACAGTGCATCTTTCCTTCCATGGCTAATGCATGCTTTTGTCCCTGTTTTTTWAAAAAAAAGGTAACAAAAAATAAAAATAAAATTGGTAAACATGGAGACAGCCCAGTCCCCTCATCTGGTCACCAATAAATTAACTATTTTGAGAAAATGCTCATCGTTATACGCACACATACGTATACTGTATATATTAGGGGTACGATGATACAGAAAATTCACATTTGGCTCAGTGTGATACTTTAGTACGAAGCCGGGAGAAAACCATGGAAAAAAAATTATCAGCGAAAACATCCGCTCTCGACTTCAATACTTTAGTCTCACATTTCAATATTTTTTTTCATCATGCCCTTCTTAACTTGTAATTTATTTAAATGAAAATTTGTTTAACCTCAAAAGTAGTTTTTAAATGAAATGCTGCTGAAACAGCAAGTTTCTCAGTGGATCTGTGCTCGACAATGCAGCCTAGGTGGAGTAGCCGAACACAGATCCACTGAGCCTCCAACACAGGAGCATCTTCAGAAGACAAGTTGCTCAATTAAATGTTAAAAATCAGTATTGTTCCATACATAGTGTGTATTGAACCTAAAGTACAGTACTGAATGGGTAGATACAGATACATTTACCCCTAACTTTTTTTTTTTTGGGGGGGGGTCCCTTTAACTTAAGCTGAACAACCAGTCTACCCTGAACTAAACACAAGACCGGCAGATTTGTGAAATATACTGTATTTCATAAGAGGTTTTATTTAGAATTACAAACTGATTGTGGCTGTCTCACAAACTGGTCAAATCATTAAAATGTTATGCCTCATGCCTTTAGTTGATTCATTGGCCTTTTTTTTTGTCTGTGTGTGTATGTGTTTAGTCCAACTCGTGTTTTGATAGGCTTCAAATATAAGGAAAACCTATTAATTAAGACAACATTGCATCTCGGTATGAAACTTTATCAATGCTGATCRGAATGCACTGAGGATGCGTTTTCTCATTCCCTTCATATACGATTGTGTCCGGGTCTTTGCTTGCATATGAACAGCTTTGTTCCATMGATCAAGCCTCACAAGAACAAAAGCTCAGAGAAGATGAAAAGGCGTTTGACCCGGCTCTTTTGCTATAGGCCTCACTAAATAGMAGGGGATTTTATTGACTGCATTGCAGCAGCGCAGCCACTTACCCCAAGCCAGTTGTCCAGGCATTGACATCTCTACTGTAAGACAAGTCTCCACTGCCCAGGTGACCCGAAGGAATGCTTCCTTGTCAATGTGGGTGACAGCTTGTGTGTGTACGTTTGTCTCAGCCTGTGCGTGTGTGTCTCTGTCGCTGTGAGCGTGCATAACATGCCTGTGAATGTGCATGCACGCATCCCTGCAACAAGAAATCAATAAACCCTGAGGTTAATAGTGAGGAAGAACTGACTCACGAGCTCGACTAACAAACACTGGACTGTTAGCATAACCCCGGCCCACCTTTCTCCCTGTGGAAATCCACTGACATTGATTTTAAACCTCAGCCTGCAGTTCAGTCTAGTCTCACTAGCTTATCTCTGACTATGTAAAGCCTCCGCCATCAGTCCGTCACTCCAGTGCAAGCAGTTTAGGAGTTAACCCTCCAAAATCTGAATAAACCAAGGGCAGAGTTAGAGACGGTGCAAGGATTAGACTGAAATTCAATTTGAAGTTTGTCTCTCTGGCAGCAGGCTGGCAAAGCTATTGTCCTCCAGTTTGGAGGACTTGAGTTTAAAACCCCACTGTGACTCATTACTGGCAAGTTTTCAAACTGAACCTGTCAGAGATCACTTGTCAATCACATAGTGAACATGTTTAATTKTTCGTGAACTCTACTGTGAGAAAGTTTGTCATTTACCAATAAAGCTACATAGTGTTTTCAAACTAATAGACATTTGTTTTATATTTTTAATGTTATAAACTGGTATAACACTTCATTGAAAATTGTTCTCCTAAAAGTTTGAAGTCATCTTAATTGAGGTTAATAATAAAACTGGAAAGWTATGGTTGTACATTTAAAGCTAATGTCTTTTGTATTTCTTTTTTAAAGGGATCCACGCGTAGTTGTAACATTAGACTTTATTTGATAAACATATATTTTAAC
>NW_013952530.1:356677-372301 GCF_001266775.1 Austrofundulus limnaeus | reverse complement strand
GAGGACAACAGAGCTGCTTCATGGAAGAAGAACCTCAGCTTAGCCATTTAGCTTTAGCGCCAACGCTATATTGCCTTACATGTATTAGCTCGGCACAAGTGCGACAAATTAACAGGCTAAACTGAGGTCCTGTGGATATAGCTCGCTAGCAGCCTCGCACCAAAGACCTGTTGAGGCCATCGTTTACCCAGAATGCTTTGCGTTTAAATATAATGGCTCCGTCCGTGTAATTTATTTTTTTAAATTTTTGTTTAAAAGTCATAAAAACTAAACAGCCTACAGTATTTTTAAAGTCTTTATTTTACAGTTAATGTTTATCAAATAAAGTTTAATGTTACAACTAATCGTGGATCCCTTTAATACATTCTTTGAAGTTGATCGTGCTGATTGTGTTGGATGTCCAAAAATCACAAATGTTTGCTCATGTGACTTCAAATGAAAACAATATAATTTATTCTAGCACTTTACTTAAAATAAAAAGTGTGTAAAAAAAAAGTGAATGAACCAAAAACTTTGATCACAACTTTTTGTTTCTCTCTTTCCTATTATAAACTGAGGAGCTACTGTCTGTAAACTTCTTACATTAAGCAAATATAAAACGTTGCAACTAGCCATTGCATTTGTGGACAATGTTTCCTTCTATTCCATCATTCTGGCCTCAGTGATATCCTTGTTTTTGTCTGTAATCCATGATTGAATGTGTATGTATTCATTTTGCCTCCTCAACTCAGAATGAATAAAAATGACAAAAAAATTGTTATATAAAAACCAGGCTTATCTTGGTCTGCCAGCTTAGTTCTCTCTAAGCCTCCAAGCATGGAGAATAAGAAGGAAGGAGTGCTGCTTTGACTACGACTGCTCTCCCTCTCAGCTGTTTTCGGCAGCCGCCTTGGCCTCGCTGACAGCTGAAATAAAATCTTAATGCAAAAGGCCATAGTTACACTTGTCATCCCAACGTGATTTCTAGAGATTTAGTCATAAACATTTGATGTGTGCGACTGTGCTGATGCTGTCATAGTGTGATGTACACCCGCAAGTTGAAGGTTTTCCTTTTGATCTGTTTCCACACTCCTCTTAACTTTGTTGACAGAAGTTCTCTTGAGCTTATTGTGCATGGTCTAAAAGAATTTTAAGTCAGTCTAGCTGGGTTTACTTTAGCATAAATATGATCATTATTTTTTTTTGTCACTTTATTTTCTTTATTGCACACTGTAGTTGTGTAGACTTTGTGATTCAACTTTGTCCAGTGCTAATTTGAAGTGTAAGAGTTTAGTTTTATTTTGAAAAACACAAAACACACGCACAAATGTAGCTAATATGGCCCTTTTGTCACATTTTAAGCATTTTTATGTTTTTGTCTGCCAGATGTCAAGTACGCTTTTGGACACACTGAACACATTGATAGAATACATTTGCATCCTCAGCCCCAATGGTTCATACAGGAGCTGTGCACAGAGCACAACACGGATGGTGTTTCGTTGAATAATAGCAAACTAAACAAACGGAACAATGCAAAAGTTATGGTTTAATATTAGCAAATGTTGTATTCTTTCTCACAGTATGTTTTTTGGGAAAACAACATTTCATAAGCTTGAAAAACAAAACTAACAAAAACAAAGTAATAATTTGGCCATTAGTCTAGCCTGGACAGAGAATTTTTTTATAGCGAGTAAGTAGGGCTGCACAAAATATCGAAAATTTATCATCATGGCGGTGACTACTGAGCCCGCGAGGGGACATGGGGGATTTTTTTCTTTTGCGTTACCTCGCAATACCTTTTGCGTTCCCTCGCACAAGTAGTTTATCACTGTTGTGCCTGCCGGTTTATTAACAAACTCACATGTTCACCATTAGCGAGTTAGCCTACTGCTTTAATTCAGCTTCAGAAAGAATATWTCACACAGCCACGCATGGAAGTATGTCATATGCTGATATTTTAACACAGTGCAGCCACGCAACATCAATGTCAATTTCACAAACTTGTGGCGACACATCCTGTTTTGGTAACTGGATATTTCAAAATAAAAGTCTGATTTAATTCAGTTCATATACAAATCAAACTTTTGCATGGGAATGCAAAAAAAAAAATTGCGAGGTAATACAAAAGAAAAAAATACCCCCATGTCCTTTCGCGGGCTCCGTAGATAACAGCCTGTGCAATAGACATATTGCAAAAAACTGTATAAACTACATTAAACTGCAATAAAAGTTTGCATTTATTTGGTCAATTGAACGGATCTCTTCATATTTTAAAAAAATTCATGCCGGAATCTAAAAGTTTTTTTTGTTGTTTTTTTGCTTTGAACCCAGAASAGAAATACATCAACATTACATATTTGTGTTTGTTTATTTATCGCAAATCATATCGTCATCCCAGTATTAAGCACTGTTATCGCACATCACAGGTTTTCCTAACGTTGTGCAGACCTACTAACAAGGCACATACCTTTCTGCCAATTATAGACTCATTGRCAAACATCATTTAAAAATGATTAAACTACCCGTTAATCTAATWAAAGTCATTTTTGTCTCTTGTTGCATTAAAATATAACCCAGTAAACTTTCTCTCTTATTCTCCTTCGCGTCCAGGTGCCTGTCTTGTGTTAATGCCAACTTCCCCTGCCACTGGTGCAAATATCGCCACATGTGCACACAGGATGCCAACGACTGCTCCTTCCAGGAGGGACGAGTCAACACATCGCAGGTGAGGGGCCGAGCACGCACACAAATTTAAAAACATGATGATGAACACACAGGTACTGAAGAGGCTTGTCCTCATTTAAACATYAAACAAAGCGATAACTCAGATGACTGCATATTGGGGTTTTACCAAGATTCAAGTTGATGCAACTGCGCAGAACCTTTTGAGGGTGATATATGTGGCTTTATGTAAACATATCGTCCTTTTATGCTCTACAAAATACACAAGGATTCATAAATGGTCATTTAAAATAATGTGAGAACATTCATGAGGATATGGCACGTACAAATACACATGCAAAAATGTATGGCTGCATAGTATTCCAAGGATGCAGCTGGGTCCTGTACAGCATTACAGGCTGTTTGTATGGGAGTAGATGAATGAGYGGTGCTGTGAGTGGCCCAGTGGCAGCTTTTGCACTCTAAGGAGCACTAGATTTAYTCACTTATAAACAAGTTGGAGTGAATGAGTGTGCAAATGGAAGCATCCAAATGTTATATTTGCATGAAAACCCGTATCCTTCCATGAGCTGATTCGTTTTTACTTACCCTCTGTCAGTGTCGATCTCTATCACCATGGCTTAATACCAAAAGTTAGGTGTCCTTCAGATGTATTAAAGAAAGTAAAGAATAAGCTTTACCCACTGTTTCTATATTTTTAACTAAGAAAGGTGCTTAATTTAACTCCAAACAGTTTGTGTTGTTCTCACTAATTCTTTTTGTCACCTTTTTTTTTTAGTATTTCCTAATTATTAAGTACTTTTTTCATGCAAACACTCTAACTTGTTTGTTCTCTTGCTGATTTTGTTGTGATTTTTGTTTGTGTGTGTGTGTGTGTGTGTGTTTCCCCCTATGGTTGCTTCATCTATTCTTTACAAAAGCTAAAACCTGAGCCGATGGAGGAGTTCAATCAGAATACAAATATGTAACTTTGTGCGCCCATTTCCTGGTTTTATGTTTAGCAGATTCTATTGATGTGTTATAAAACRTATCTGTAAAACCAAACAAAAGGTATGAAATATCTGCATTGTGACTGTAAACCAATAAAAACTGGCTTGGGTTTAAAGGAGTTAAAAGTGTAGAGAGAAGCAATAAAGCAACAAAAAATAAGGTTTTGAAGGGCACTCGTTTGTGAACAGATCAGCCTGACGTATGCCGATTTGTTTTAAAAGCAACATCAATTCACTGGTTATTATTGTTATTGTCTTCTTTTTTTTATTTTTCGCCTTAAAAACATCCTTTSGATGCAGACGTTGCCATGGTTACAAAGACACTTTGAATGTCAGGAGGGAGTTTGWTGAATTTTAATAGACACACAGACAGTCGTACTTGTGCCACATTCTTCCATGGATTATTGTTATTGACACGGCAGACATTGAAGAGACAGCTTCAGGCTTCAGATGCATGCGTTTGGATGTATCCTTATGGTTATTTTTTTCAATCATTGAATAGATACTATTTCGGGGCCATGCATATGCTCGCCTTAGCCAACTGCAGTAGTTTTGTCACACATTTATCTCCTCTAGTCTCGATTTTGTTCCAATTTGCCAGTTCGTAGCCCCTGCTGAAGGCAATATTGCCCATCACTGCTGCCTGAAAAAAGTTTCCCCCTGTGTCATTAGCAGTCAGTTGCCAAAGTGATTGAATTCACACTACACTGGTTATATTCCCAAAGGCATTTGTCATATTTCTTGAGGCTGACTTCACTTCATATCTGATAAAATTCATAGCATCTGTGAATGTGTGGCATTGGTAAACCACAAAATATCACATTTTTTTCCTTCTTTGAGCGTGTAAACAGATAACTAGTTTTTTATTTTTATTTTTTTGCGCTTTTAAGGTAAGCATAATTCTCTACTGTCACTTCCTGGATTTGTAAATATATATAAATCAGCTCTTTTGTGACAGCAGATAAACAGAGAAGCACATTAGGGGCGACCAGGCAGAAAATTGCCAGAGTCGGAGAAACACTTGAGAAGGCCATCAACGGAAAGGCATATAAACACAAACAATGAGAGAAACAAACACAAGCACAAACAAACGCAGAGACAAACAAATTTGCCACGCTCCGGCGAATCCCAGCATTGGGCTGGTAAAGCCGACTGGGCCGCGACTTGGCCCTGGGGGTGGGTTCAGATAACTTCATTTAGATTCAAGGAAATGGGAAATATCGGAGAATATTAAAAAAAAAAAACAGTGAAAAATGTAATAGAAAAACAGGTTTGTTTGCTTTATTTTTCATTTCTGTCTACAAGCCTCCCTGCTTATTCTGTTACTGATTGCATTCTGCCTGCTTGTTAATTAAGGTGCTCATTCATTTTGTATGTTGTAGCTTTCCACTTAGCATATTTCATGTCCCACAAATGATTTAATGCAGTACATGATTGACGGCAAAGACAAAGTGACTGCCAAATAACCTCCCTTGATATGAGCTTTGAAGGGACCAGACTTAGTTTTGTTTATTTGTGTGTGTTTGTTTATTTTTTGTACGGCATAAACAGCATCAATCCCATTATTAGCAACAATCTGTGAGGCCGATTCCTAATTATTACCTGGGAGTGCTTGTTTGTATGGTTTTACATTCAATGCCTTTTAAATATGTTTTGAATTTGAAGAAATCTAAAATAAAACAGTAAACCTATTTGAAAATTTAAAAGTACTTTTGTTCTCAAAATTTGTTCATGATGTTTAGAAAAGACTTGTAATGGTCACGCTTACATGCTAAGTTTGGTATCCAAATCAAACAAACAAAATAAGGAATTGATGCTGTGATAACTTTYTAAAGTTGGAGGTTTTTTTTTCATTTATGTCATAAACCAGTTTGCAGGACTGCGATAACCTAGCCTGGCCCTTGCCTTCCTACGCAGTTCCGCTCAACTCTAGTTTCCCTTCACTGCTTCGTCTGGGATTTCTCCCATAGACGAGGATTTCGCTGGCAGATTTTTAGCCGATCCAATCAGAGAACAGAACGTTGATTTTCTGCGCAGTGTCTGCTTGTAGTTTATTTTACCTGGGCCAATCAGCAAACAGAAGGCGGAGTTTTGACAGACGTCGATTTTCTGCGCAATGTCGGCTAGTTAGTTAGCAATGGCAGTGTAGGAAGTGAATGAAGCCAGTCCGTGTTGATAAGGCTTCCAAATTAAATTAAATTTGTCTGACAAAGCAGCAGCTCTCATTTACAGTCGTCTCGTTTGGCTCGGTATATTTCTCATCTCAGTAGGGTTGTTTACAACACACGCGATTTCCGGTTAGCTTCTTAGCTTAGCCTCCTTCCCATCGACATACAGTCCAGACCCTCGTATGAAGTAAAGTGAAGGACAAGGGTCTGGTTTTTACCAGGCTAGCGATAACCCAAAGAGCCTAAAATCCTTGTTTATGGGTTAGTTACCATTGTTGCCTTTTTTACTGTAGTGGTATTTTTTTGTCCAAACGAGTTGCAAGTTATCATTTTCAAAGTTTTTAAGTGTTTCGGCACCTACACCATTGAATATGTTAATTTTACAGCCTCCTTTTTATTGTTTGTTTTTGCTCCCTACTTATTTATGTTTGTTAAAATCGTGGTGTGGCGATGCATATTTCTCCCAGCTTGTTGTATTCATCAAAACACTGCATGAGTGAAGTCATCCAAATCTGTCAAAAGAAATGCTCCTTATGAGCCGGAGCTTGTTCTGCATCAGCCGCTCTGAAACAGTTTAGTTAACCACTGAGGCGTTGACCTTTTCAGAATGTGAAAATGCAACTCACCCGCTAAGACAGGCCTCGGGTACGATCCATCTTTCCTTCTCATTGTCGTTCGTTGCGTTGCTCTTACTGTTGCTTTCTTATTTCATCACTTCTCATTCTGTTTTTTTTCTTCTGTCCTTTCCCCTTTTCTTAAATTCACCCCCTTTCATCCTTCATATTCTCTGTCTTTTACACTTCTTTTTTTTAATTCTTTGAGTAGCTTGACCTCCTTACTCTTCGTGGAAGACAGTAGGCCCATGATACATCGCTGCTGCACTGAGGTGTTAAGTAGCAGCTTCGTAGCTTTGCCTCATTAATTATCATTAGTAAGCTGTTTTAAGCTCCAGATGTACACAAGGTGAATATAGATACGTAGATCAGCGAAGGCTTTTGTGCTGCTAATTAGCAAATGCATCAGCTTGATGATGGAGCTGGTCAGATGGTCATATGTTCCTATCTAGTCACCAAACTGCTGAAGCAGACAGGAGCACACATGAATGCGYACGGTGATCAGCCATTAAAACAACTGGCATGAGGAGTTAATAACACTGGTTATTTCATGTTATGTTCTGCAAGGGCATTTTTGGCAATTTGAACCTTCTTTAACAGTTTCACAGTGTGGCAGTCCAAGCACACCCAGTCAGCCAAGCATTCTCACTAAGAGTGTTTTGGCCTCGGTGGCAGAATATTATGCTCAGACACACAGCTTGAACTGCTTCAAAATGCATTTAACTACCATATTAATTCAAATATGTAAAATTTAATCCATAAAATCATCCATAAAGTTGGGGGTAGTATTAGACTCGGATAAATATTTTTACTTATGTATTTTAACTGAAATATCGACTTCATTCACAAAATGCATGAGTCCGGAAAAAAAAATGAACTAATGACATTAGCGTGTGACCGGGCCGCTGCTGGAACAACAACAAACACATGTTTGTCTGTAATGGCTGCCGTCTGCCGGTGTTCTGAAAAAGTTTGTATCCCTGAAAAAAGTTTCCCCACCAGAGGGGGTGCTCGCGAGTAGGAAGTAATCTGCTTTTGCCCCAGAAGATGGTCCAAATCTCATGTGAAGTCTCTGACTTTTGTGTTGGCGCCTCCTGGTGGACTATGTGTAAAATGCCAGAATTCATATGATGCTGCTACCGCTGATATATAGTATTTGTTGTCAAAATAGCTTTTAGTACATATGTTGTTAAAATAAAATGAACAGTCCAATGATCATTTTACTGATATGTATAAAGACTGCAAAGGCTGAAAAATCTTGAAGTCTGTATGAAATTGGAGGTAGTTTGATTAAATTTTTTATGCTTTTTAAGGTCAAAAAGGGAAGGGGGTCATATAATACAGTACATGAGATCGTATTATACATGAATAAATACGGCAATATCCAAAGGAGCCCAAGACATTAGCCAAAGTCCTAAAGTCTCCATGACCCTATTTGTTTTGTTATTCATGGGATGCCACTCAAACCACAGGGTCCGACAGCTGCTAAATGACTGTGCCAAACACCTCCAGAGGTCATGTCATCTGGACCTTCTAGCCAGTTGAATTTAATCCTCCAGTTGATCTTTGATTAACAAAAAGAAGACTGTTTTACAGACGTATTCTTATAATACTAGATAAAAGCCATGGATCTCACCAGCCATCTCACTCTCCCTATTTGATCTCTAGTCCACTGAGCTCTCTCCTCTTGTTAAACCGCTCCCTCATTCCCTCAACAAGTCAATTAGCAGGAGCCAGACACCCTCTCCTTTTGTCTTTCAGCTATGGGTGTCAGAGTTACAGCTGTCTCTTCATTGTTTCAGACTGCTGGAACTCAGGCTGTTGGTACACAGCTCTGAGTGGCCCAGCTCGGAGGCTCTGAAGCTGGAACTGGCACAGATCAAGCTTCCCTTCTCCCTCTGGATGTCTCTGGCYGGGGGAACCGCTTGCCATCGATAGGCTCAGCTGTGTGTCTGTGGTTGTCCTTGTGTATGTATGCGCATGCACATGTTAATTATTCAGAGTGTATTAAAGCTTAAAGATGCATCTCCAGATGCCTCTCTGATCATTGCCATGCTTAATGGAGAGAGACATTTGAGATGAGAAGTGAAAGATGGAATATCTGCATAACCGGAGTGTGGCAGTGCCCTAGTTGTTGGAGAAAAAGGCATTTCTGCTATGACCATAAAACTATACTATGCTCATGGTTTACAGAAAAGTATTTTGTTTTAAACTGAACATAAAGTCTGAGGAAGAGTGTGCCTGAAGCTTGATATTAATTTAACAACAATGCAAAATTTTAAAAAGGATAACAAATTGCTAACATGGCTCGTTGTGTGATTTACCGTTCTCTCTTTGTGATGAGGTTCAAAGGTTTGAACAAGATTTGCTTTTAGTTAAAGTTGTCTCAGAAAGCTTACTTTAATTGTCTCATTATGCTGGAAAGATGTCAGACTGGGCAGCCCATTTATCGAAAATGCTTAAGGCCAGTTTGTCAACAAGTGTAGTGAAATGGGATTGATCAAGTCTGTAGGCTGTTGGGAAATTTTGTAAAGACTCAAACGATGGCTTACGGAGGGCAGGTTTTAAAAAGTCACACGAAAAAAAGTAGAAAGAATTGTTTGGTTAAAGTGAATGGAACAGTTCTGTGTTGGAGGGAACATCATTACCAGACAGAAAAGGACAGTGCATGTTGATGAAAGCAGAGGAGGAGGCTGCTGTTTAACCATTCATGAGATGAAAGGCTACGTGAGCGTCGTGACACCACCCATGACTCATATCTCCTTAATTTCTACTCAATAATTCCATATCATTATCTAATGTGAACTGCCTGGATTTAATCTTTTCTTGAAGCTAGGCTGCTAAAAAAAACACCTTTTGATTATGTATCAGGTTTACTCTGGATTGTTAAGGATTTGATTTTGATTACAGAGCGTGAATCACAATTACTTAAATGTCACTGAAATTGTTATCAAAATGGATTTATACATACTTATTTCATTTYTTCTTTTTTCTACTTTTTTATTGTAGCTTTTAACAGACCAAATTGTAAACTTAGCCAGGTGGACCTTCAGGAAACCTTTATTAAGTTTATTGACCTTAACTTCTCYCCAAGGCCACAAGCTTATTAAACTTAACCTTACCCCAGTGTTGTTCAAAGTTGGCAAGTAATCACTTGTGAAAATTTGTTTTTAACGTGTTTTGATGGTGTCCACATGTTTCATTGGGTAAATTAAATGGCCATGAAACAGGTGAATGTTGTGAAGGAGAACTTTTAACAACAGTGTTGGCTTTCTTCTATATACAGTAGTTTTCTTACCCAAGGACACCACAAATACTGTACGCACTCGTCGTTGCATTAAGCTTATCTTTGGCAAGTAACGTCATCATCACTACAGTAGATAGCTTTTAGATGACCACCATTTCATTTTAATACAAGAATTACATGAATGTGAATGATTTCATTTATTATGGCATGTTAAAGTTACATTTATAAAACTGCTGAGGATGTTGCATATTGAACTTGATGGTCTTCAAATCTTTTCAGGGGTCCTGGAAAGGAGGGTCCGTCGGATAGTTGAATATTGGATTTGGGAATATGGGGTGGTTTTCATCTTGGTCATTTAACACTGGACCAGCTCTACACCCTCAGCAGGGTCCAGGAGGATTGAGTTGGCTCAACCAGTCTACATGCGTTTTGTGGACTGGGAGAAAGTCAACCGTGTTCCTCGGGGAGTCCTGTGGCGGGTACTCCGGGAGTATGTAGTACCAGGCCCATTGATACGGGCTGTTAGGTCCCTGTACGAATGGTGTCAGAACTTGGTTCACATTGCTGGTAGTAAGTCGGACTGGCTTCTGGTGAGAGTTGAACCTTGCCAAAGTTGCCCTTTGTCACAGATTCTGTYCGTAACTTTTACGGACAGAATTTCTATGTGCTGCCGAGGTGTTGAAGGGATCTGTTTTGGTGACCTTGGTGATCTTCAGATCATGATCTCCGGCTCTCACTGGAGCGGTTCACAGCCGAGTGTGAAGCGGCCGAGATGAGGATCAGTRCCTCCAAAAACCGAGACCATGGTCTTGAGCTGGAAAAGAGTAGGGTGCCTCCTTTGGGTCGGGAAAGAGGTCCTGCCTCAAGTGGAGGAGTTTAAGTATCTTGGAGCCTTGTTCAGGAATGAGGGAAGAATGGAACGGGATATTGATAGATGGATTGTTGCTGYATCTGCAGTGATGCGGGCGCTGTACCGGTCTGTCGAGGTGAAATGAGAGCTGAGCCAGAAGGCGATAGGTTGAGAAGCTCGGTCATTCCAGGAGGGACTCAGAGTAGAGCCAGAGAGGAGCCAGTTGAGGTGGCTTGGGCATCTGGTTAAGATGCCTCCTGGATGCCTCCCAGGTGAGGTTTTCCGGGCACATTTTACTGGGAGGAGAACCAGAGGAAGACTCAGAACACGCTGGAGGGACTATGTTTCTTGGCTGGCCTGGGAACGCCTTGGGATTCCTCCAGAGGAGCTGATCCAAGTGGCTGGGGAGAGGGAAGTCTGGCTCTCTCTGCTTAGGTTGCTGCCCCCGAGACCCGACCCCGGATAAGAGGAAGAAGGTGGATGGATGGATGGATGGATGGATGGATGGATGGAAGGATGGATGGCCTTCAACTCTTTGTAAGACAGATTCATGCTTAAAACTGACCTTAAACTAAACAGTGGTGCAGTCAGATATGAATCTAAAAATACTCAAGATACAGTATGTTCACAGAGTGAATTATTTTATGATRGAAGAAAATGTAAATACTCAGCACTGGTTTTGGTTTTCACAAATTGTGGTTTATGGTCAGCCAGCACTGGCACGTTTAGATGTTTTTTGCACTGATTGGGGTTTAATGCTCCAGATACCCCTAGTTTGATAGATAAATGCATAAATWTGTTTAGTTCAGAGAAATCTTGCCAGGTTTTTTTTGTTGCACATTATTCAGCCAACTAATTGTGTACATATAGCTCAATTAGGCGTGTGGCATTCAAACCATCTACCTCCTCAGAAAGCAACAGTTGTGCTTTCAAAAGGATAATAAGAAATGGTAATAACTTGCTCTCACTAACCAATTTAGAAACTTTTTTAAAAAAAAGTAAAATATCAAAAAAATATATCCTGAATAAGACCCATAATGAAGTTGGGCTTTTATGAATAAATCTGCACTACCGAACATAATGGTATGAAGTCTTTTATTTTTTAAATATATATATAGATTTTTTTTTACAGCTTCAACCATCTTGCTTCCTATTCCCTACAGTAAAGGGCTGCAAGGAGTGGGTGGACACTCCAAAAGGCTTCCAACACAGTTCAAAGTGCCTTTTATTGAACAGAAGAGTTCTCAGTCTGCTGCAATCAAGTGCCTGCCCTCTTTCCACCTGAGACTACGACTGGGAACTCGGTATATTTGAACAACATTGATGAAAAGTTAACTTGTTGAAATGAAGCACAGAGGATGAGTCACAAATTTAGAATACAAGTTGAAACACGCTTTGCTAACAAGAGCAACTACTTTTAAAAGTTATTTTACTCTACAATACTGTGGTGTATTTAAAATTCTTCAATGCTAAACTAAAGGGATGGTACATATAAACTTCTTTTCATTTGGTAATAAAAGCTTGTCAATGGCTTTTTCTGTTGACTTTGAAAGGTTAGCTGATTTTTAGGTGGGTCACAGAAGTTTCAAATTTTTTATTTTATTTTATTTTTTACTAGGTCACGATTTAAAATGGGTTATGAGCCCGTTATGGAAAGGCTCCCATGTGAGAAGGAGCACTTACTTTGTCATTTTCCACTATTAGCATAAATCAAAGTTCATCAGATTTTGATCCTGCAGGCAAAGAGCAAAGAACCGTTCTYAGTGAACAAAGTTCTTTGTAACTTCTTATTGTCCGTCATGCATCCACTTTGCTACCCTCAGAGCCACACACACACACATACACACACACATACACACAAACAGGGTTTTTTTAGAGGTTGCTATTGATCTGCTGGCTGATGCTTATCATCTACATCCCTCTCTTTGACCATCCAAAGTTGATAGCATCCCAAGAGATACACAATCACATATGTCCATCAGAGATAATGCACAGGTCACTGCCATTCTAACAGAGACGTGATGAGTTCAGTATAGTTTAGTCTCAGAAGATGCAATACCTTTTTATGATTGATAAAACTGATAATTTATCAGAAACACAGGCTCAGCTGTTTTAGCCTCTTAATGGTTTTTAGTTGCCGTGCTCTTATTGGCTATTTTAAGTTTATTTTTGTAAATTGATTTGATTTGATTTATTTATTTAACAGGAAAAGATTWCTAAAAATCAAGCCTGACTCAGCATAATTGCTGTTTTACAGCAGGTTTCTGTTCTGCAGCACATAAAAYACTCAGAAATACAGCATCACAATCACATCATTATACACCATAGACACAAAGACAAACAAGCATACCAAATTTCAGGAAGGCAGCATTTGCAAAAAAGGACGGCTAAATATGAGCACAACAAAAAGTGTCCAGCAGATGGCAGACAAGATTCTTCTTAAAGGGCTGTAGTTTTGAAATGGACTTTGTGTTTTGAGGAATGTCATTCCATGCTTTAGTATAAACATAGAAGAAAGACCTCTGGCCGTAACAGTTTTTAAAAGTTGGTAATATCAGTTGTCCTTTTGTAACAGATCTAGGTGAATGACCACTTCCAGAATTTGATTTGGGCAACAATGCACAGAGAGTTCCATAATTGGCACCTTGGAAGATCTGAAAATATAAATTAATACCACTATACAAAACATAATTCTGAAAAGTCAAGGCATCAGACAATGAAAGAACTGTACAGTGATGAGTCCAACCAGGAAGTTTTTAATGAATTTTGTATGCCCTGTTGTAGAGCCTAACCATGGGTTCTAAGATTTCATTTGTTGTGAGAGACCAAACAGGTAAACAGTACGACATGKTTGAGAGTATAATGGCATGAAGATAGATATTTGAAACAGAAGATGTCAGATTGGATCTAATTTTTGAATAAACGTATAATTTCTGTTTCAACTTAGTGGTTAAGACTTGTACATGATCACGATAAGTCAAATGAGAATCCAAAGTAATTCCAAGATATTTGTAGGTAGTGGCAATATCAAGGGGTTTGTTTAAAAAAGTGAGTTGATTTGTTATATTGAAATGCCTCCTGGGTGAGGAAAAATACATGCACACAGTTTTTTTTAACATTAATTGACAAACAAAAGATTATCTTGAAGTGAATCCATGAAATGTCTGAAGATCTGCTTGTAACTGACTATTAATAGATTCAATATTGAAATTAGACAAAAAAGAACAGTATCATCAGCATACATTAAAATATTTGAATACTTCAATATTTTTGGAAGGTCATTTATGTATAATAGGAAAAGCAATGGGCCCAGTATGCTACCCTGCGGAACTCCCAYGGAACAGGGCAGAGACYCGGACACAGAKCTTCCAWGTTTCACAACCTGACACCTATCAGTCAAATAAGAGGAAAACATTTGTATTGCAGATGATGAAAGTTGAAAAGAAATCAACTTTTGTAAGAGAGTACAATGAAATGTATGTAAATAAGCATCATGAGGCTTCATCCTTACTTTACATTATATTACATTGTTCACATTCACTTTTTTTGTTGTTGTTTTTGTAGTTCGAAGATTGTTTGGCAAACAARTATAAATGTATTTCAGAGCCTAACCACCCAGATAACAAACCCAACAACTGTGAATCTTCACAGCCTCATATAAAAACAAACATGTGTTTGTGTGTTTGTTACTTCATGTTAGATTAATTCTCTAAGGGTATCCAACTATATTTTTGTCTTGCATTTAGACATAGCAGAACAGATTATGCTTCTTCCTTCCTTCCTTCTGGGACATTTAGTCTTTCTATCAGGTCTTTTTCTTTTGYGTGTGTATGTGTGTGCGCGCGTCTGTTTATGTGTAGAAGAGCCCTGGTCAATGGGGTCTCGCCCCCTTCTTTCTGAAATGCTTCACTGGACTGTGACGCTAATCCCTTGGGACCATCCACACTGTGGTGATCCGCCTCACACACACACACACACACACACACACACATAGACAAACACACACAGACAACCTCATCCATCATACTCTGAGGTTGTCTGTGCCTTCATGAGGCGGCCTCGTCGGTGACAACCAGCAGCCAATCTTGGATCTCGTCTCATTTCTGACATCACTCTAGATGGATGAAAATCAACTAGGAAGTCAGAGAAAGTAAACAAAAGCATGACAACCTTTTATGTGTCAGAGCTAAATGCAAATTAAACAGATGCCCCCCTCCCCCGCCTGTCATCTTTAACATGAATAAACTTGCTTCTTTGTTGTCTTTTACAGACAGATTCCCTGTGCAGTTCTAGAAACACACTCCTTCTTCGGCGAATCCAGTGCACATTTCTTATTATTTTTCTTCCCTGTCTCACAGCCACAGGATGTGGATAACAAAGTGGGGGGTAAGAGAAAGGAGAAGTGATTTAGGGCATGAAGGCTGCGGAGGGGAGGAAAAGTCAATATGAAAATGCAGCAGGGCGTCCTATAGTCAGCTGGAGTTCATGACTGCAGGCACCGTCATGGTTAAATAAACCACAGGGCAGGTAGAGGCCCGTGGGGGGAGGGAAGATCAAATGTGAAGAACGTGTGAACTGAGCAGAAAGAGATTTAGATAGAAAAAATACCCTGTATCTGTTTTAAACCAATACATCTAAAGCTTTAAGTATTCTGTTGTGTAATCGCTTACAGTGTCATAAGTTAACTGTCATAAAACATTAAAAACCCACATCTTCAGATGATGCACATCGACACTGAGCCCCTCATATCCTTTTTCTTATTAAGTCAGTTTGTCTATAATTCTAACACAGTAACAGGTATTTCACAACTGTTTTCTAGTTTGAAAATGATTGTAATAAAAAAATAATTCCTGACCGATAAGTCTATTCTATCATCTCATCTTACTTACTTGATCACATGTACTTACTTGGTACATATTGGTATATGTCTGATACTTAGGAAAACAGGTTGCATTATGTAATAGGTTGTACTAAGTCAGGGGTCTGCAACCTTTATAATGAAAAGGGCCATTTCTGATCCTCGGCTCGCTAATAAAATGTCCCCAGAGCCGCAAAATAAGCTACAACTGTGATTATCAATTGGTGGTCCGTGGGC
>NW_013952530.1:353554-356498 GCF_001266775.1 Austrofundulus limnaeus | reverse complement strand
TTGGATTATTTAGGTAGAAAACAGGCTAGCATAAGTTACATATTTTACTTTTTGTATTAATATTTTTGTAATGGCAGTATTGATCACATATTTGCATAACATTTATTAGTGTTGTCAATATAAAAGCAAAAAAAAAATCTGTTATGTTTGGTCACATTTTCAAAGAGCCACTGCAGWGGGACCAAAGGGCAACATGTGGCCCCAGAGCCGCAGATTGCAGACCCCTGTACTAAGTACTTAGAGTATATACAGTATATGGTACCTATGGGGACTGGACTGCATTATGAGATGACTTGTTACCTAGTTTTTGCAGCTGAAAGCAGACGTTTTCTGCATATAATCTGTTTCCATTTAATCTTTTCCCATGGTTTTGTCGTTCTCACGAAATAACGATGAGCATTTTCTCAGGATAACAAGTAAATTTCTTGATGGTTTTCTCAAGATAATGAGTTATGGTTTTCATCTTGTGTATCATTTGGTAAACAGACGGCCCCGTCTCCTCAGCTGGTCACCAATAAATCACAAGAGGAAAGACAATACTCGTTATCTCGAGAAAACGCTCATTGTTATTTTGTAATATTCTCGTTATCGTGAGAAAACCATGGAAAAAAATTATATGCAGAAAACATCCACTCTCAGCCTCTAGTTACTAACCTGGTTTGTACTGTGTGAGAACTAGGCTGGATTGTGTATTTGCTACTAAAAGCAGATATGCAAATATTATTTTTGCTGCCTAAATAATATAACATACTAATGATTATATWATAAGTGAAGCAGTAGAAATATACTTTTTGTATAATTAATGTACAGTTGTAATTCTTCTAATGTACAGATCGACACAAAGAGCCTGATGGAACATGTCAGTAACTTATCTAATTTACAGACTTTGTCAACACATGAATCTTTTTCTCACTGAGTGCTCATTC
Source organism: Austrofundulus limnaeus (assembly GCF_001266775.1). NCBI lineage: Eukaryota > Metazoa > Chordata > Actinopteri > Cyprinodontiformes > Rivulidae > Austrofundulus > Austrofundulus limnaeus. The sequence continues at coordinate 355,572 of NW_013952530.1, read as the reverse complement.
AGTGATTTGGTGGCAGGAAAAAAAAACTGAATATTTAGGCAGACATGCCAGAAATAGTAATAGTTTGAAGATTTCTAATCTAATCAGGGCATGAACTTTGTTTCCTTGTCCTGCTTTTCAATTCAGCAACCTCAGTGTGAATAACGGGTTTTAGGAAATCAAACCTCTTCTAAACATATAATTAAGCTGTAGAGCAGAGTGAGTTTATCTACAGACTCTAAAAGAAGCAGATAGAAACCTAATAGAGATTTGGCGCTGTTAGTGTGGAGCAGAAGCAGCTCAGACTAATTTCTTTCTGAAGGTTTACCTTCCCCTTCTTTGATCACAGCATCTGTGTGTTTGGCCCCTAGGCTACTGTAAAACACTCCACAGGCCCGAGCACCGGTTTACTGCACAAAGCCAGAGGGCAAGATTTAGCTCTGGATTGGTGTCAGTGTGTGTGTTAGAGAGTGGGAGGCAGTGAACGTGCACATGTTTGTGTGTATATAATGCGTATTTTGGGCCTATCAAGAAAGGTGTAACACTCTGTGTCTACACAAATGTGTGTGTGTTACTTATCTGGGAGTTAGTTTAGAGAGACAAAGGCGTGTATGACCCCCGTGTTTGGCTCCGTTGTGAACTTGACCTCTTTCACTCTCCTCCCCACTTTAATAAACAGGTGTATTGCTCCCAAGACCTTGCCTTCTCATTTCCTTCTCATTTGTCTCACTCGTCCTCATATAGTGGTTCACTGCCACCCATCCTCTGCATCACCTTTTTTTTTTTTTACCCCCGACTTACAGTATGGTGCCGTAAATTTAGATCCTAACATCCTCTGGCTGATTTGCTTTCGTAGTTGTACAGAGGAGTAACCAGTAACCATGACTGGCAAGAATCCAGCAATGGATCTAAAGTACAACAAAAACAAAAGCAGGATGAATTGTTTTTACAGTAAAAATAAAAAAGTGAGAGCAAAAAGGAGTGCGTGTGAGCAGCAAGCGTTAGCAGCAAGAGGAGGAGAAAAAGAGAGGAGAGAAAGGGAGGCATTAGAGGAATCCCCCAGGTAAAGGAGATTGTTGTGTCTCATTGTGTTGAACTGCTCCACTATCTGATGCAGACTCAGCTCTGACACCTGTCACCACTCCTAATGAAACAGCTCCCACAATCCTCTGCTCCTGAACCTTTTGTTCACTCGCTGCCTCCTTTGTGTGATTCCCTCGCTTTTTTCTTCTTCTTCTTCTCTTTTATGGGTTTGTGCAGTTGCGTMTTTTGTACAATATTTGTAAGCTCTACGTGAGGGAAGCTTTGCTTGTGTGTTTCAGTTTACGTGTGTCTTATTATGCCCCTCAGAGATCCAGTGCTTCTCTATGTGCCTCCGATGCATCTCTAATAAAGAAGAATGAAGCGAACGTGAAGTGGTCTCAGCTTGTTTGTATGTGCCTCTGTGCACGTAGATGGCATCGGGCAGGTGCGCAATCGGAGCAGATGCTTGATTTTGGTAAACATTAACAACGACTGCTACCTCGAACTCTGAGAGCCGGTGAGGGGGTTGCTTTTGATTGTGTTAGCGTTTCTTCTCACATCCATTTCCCAGCATGATGAGAGAGATTCGCAAAGAAGCAATGAATGGAGACGCTGACAAAAGGAGACGCTTTCGGTTCCATGACATCRTTTTGAAGCGGAGTTCAAATAAAATGTGTTCCATTTGGTGGCGTGACATTTTTATCAATAGATCGGCAAGGGAGGCACCTCCATGTTTGCTTGCTTTTAACCCACCTTGATTTAATTCCATAAGATGCTTTAAAGCAGTGTTTCCCAAAGTTGGGGTCGGGACCCAAAGTGGGGTCCTGAAACATCGAGGTGGGGTCCTGAAAAGGTTTTCTAAATTAATTACATTTTTGCCTTAGTTGTTACAAAGGAGAGAGGTTAGTGTATTTAAAATGGATAGATGTAGTATAAAAATGTTACTATGCCCATGTTTAGTTGACCTGATACAAATGTTTATCATCCAAAATAGTTGGGGGCACAGGTCTGTGCTA
>NW_013952530.1:348669-353446 GCF_001266775.1 Austrofundulus limnaeus | reverse complement strand
GTATTTATATTTGTGTACAAGCTGTTTGGATTGTCAAAAAGCCTGTGTTTTTAGGGTTATTAACAAAGTTTGTGTACCCAGACCAGTAATATTTGGGGTCACAAGTTTTTGCCATGGATATTTTGTGGGTCAGAAGATAAAAAGTTTGGGAACCACTGCTTTAAAGGATTGCGTGATCTTGCTTTTTTGGCTTCTTCTGTGTTGTTTTTCATAATAATCAAGGTTGGAATCAGTTTGTTAGCAGTCTGCAGGCATCTGTGACAACTTTAAATTTTGACTGTCAGCCTCGCTATCTGAAGGTGTGCTTCGCTGAGCTTCCTGGCATTGATTTGATCTCTTATCAGTCTTCTGTTTCCTGATTACCTTCTTCCTACTGTCTGAAATAAAATTGAATAATCCAAGAAGCRTTTAATACCCAACAGGCTATTGTGCTCAGTAAAACTATGAGATACAATTATCAAAAGTCTATTGGTTAAATTTGTCATCTGATCAATTGTCCAAAACTCCTTTTAAAGTTTTGGCAAAACACTAAATGACCTAAATGAAAGTTCAAGATAACTTTACGATAGAGATGGGATCCGGATCTTGAGGAGCCGTTTGTTTCATAGAGCCGTTCAAAAGAACTGTTCGATTTTGAATGAGTTACATCATCACGTAGGTAAACACCACCCACGTAACCTGGTGATGTCATCTTGTACGCCATACCTGATGATGTCATCAGGTTACATGGGTGGAATCGTGTTTTATCAAGCAGAAACCCCCTCCCCTTTCCCTGACAATCATTGCCTTTGTTGTTGCAATGGTTATATAAGGGGCTGTAGTGCAGATAGTTTTCCATTATGGAGCTTACTTTATCTTTGAGTTATCCATCCATTTTCACACTTTATAAGATTCATATTGTATCAAMGTATGAAATGGCCCATGAGCYTTTGCTGYCCGAGTCAAGCGTATGTCAAACTTTCTCCAAGGTCGCAGGCTAAGAAAAGAAATGTGGGTCACTGCACTGGCTGTTAGCTTAAATATAAAAAATTATAATAATACAATTTTACTTAAAATGTATTTGCATTTCATATGTTATATTGTTGCATTTGGCATAGTTTTCACAGTAAAGGTTTGGGCACCCCTGCTCTACACAAAATTCTGATGTAGCTGAACTGAATTTTTAGAAGCTGATAGAAACAAATTAAAATACTTAATTTACCGTATAAGCATGTACATTTATGGAACGTTCTTTAGCTTACAGTTCTATAATAGTATTACCTATGCAGAATAATGTAGATTAATAATGTGACTCAAACTTTTATGTTGTTTTAGTCAGGTTTAAGAGAGTTTGGACTTTAATAAGCAACTCATGTTTTATGCATATAACTCTTTCAAACTGCACTGTTTCATATAGTTCAKGATAACTTTCTGATTTCAYACTCCGTAATYATTGATTAGAATCACTGAATCACTTACCTTACTGTATTTTTTTGACTGAATTACAGTATGGTAATGCTGGGGCCGTACTSTCTGAGGAACTTTCCAAATTCCTCAGAGAGGCTGCCTCTGGCTCTCAGTTTTGTGCGCACGGACAAAACGGGAACATCCTTTCGGTGGGTTATTTTGGGCCAAAACACATCTAATATCCATAAAAATCTCATTAATATGGGGAGGGGGGGTTGATTCCAAATTGGCTTGAACTCTCTGGAACGATTTACTGCTACATTCAATTTTCAGTGTTTAGTAAAAAAGCAGAGTTGATCCTCATGAGTGTTGATAATTTGTAAGAGAGGGTTTTAGGCTAGTTGATGTCAGCAGAAGAACAAAGGGAGCTGAAATGCTTGTGGATTAGCATCCAGTGTGGTAAAATGCAGTTGGAGAAAAAAAGAAAAGGATTTATTTTAATGGACATAGGGGAACTGTTTTAATTTATAATGCTAAAGGCATAATTAGCTACTTCTAATTCATAATTCTGAGAATGAGTAATAATTGTAATGATGGATTTATTGCTTTTGGCACGTGCAGATATATTATTTCTCTCAATGTGTTGAAAACTTTTTGTCCTCGCAGACTTGCGTCTTCACTTCTGTTCTGCCTAAAGCTCTTCTTTTATCTCTTATCCAGGAGTGTCCACAGATTCTGCCGTCCACCCAGATCTATATTCCCGCCGGAGTCATGAGGCCAATCACGCTGTTGGCCCAGAATCTGCCCCAGCCTCAGTCCGGACAGAGAAACTACGAATGCATCTTTCACATCCAGGAAAACACGCACAGCGTCCCCGCTCTTCGGTTCAACAGCTCGAGCATACAGTGTCAGAAGACCACGGTAAGAACAACAGCACGCACCGCACCGCACCACCGGAAAGGCCCACGGCTGGAACAATTTGGGAGGCTTCGCAGCTGGTTAGTTGCAGTGTGAGACGTAGAGGCTGCTGTGGCAAAGACTTAAAGCTGAGGCATATGGCCGCAGGGACCGACTGTYGCAAAGTCACTCTTTCCCTCATTCCGGCTCCTGATTCCTGCCTCTCAGCTCGCACTCAAACTGTCGCCACTAACAGGGAGAGACCGTTACAGAGAATGCTAATTTTCCCCAGCTCCAATCGGGACGTGAAGCAGGAGGGAGGCATTTTAACGCTCCCAATTACGACTTAACTTATAGTATGATTAACATGCGAGGCGTACTCGGTGGTATTTGCTCGCGGCGATTGGTCAAATAGCCAATCCGAGCAGCGAAACGGCAGCAGGAACTAATGTGCGGCTTTGGCAGCTTTGCCCGACCCCCCCTCTTTACTTCAGCTTGTCACACACCTGTCAGTTGCTGCGGCTCATTTAACTGACTTCTGCGTCACWGTTAGTTCACGTTGCTGATTTGCGACCGCTTGCTGTTTTTGAGCCCTACCGAGGTTCCCCACAAAGGACAGATTGAGAGCCAGTAGTTTGATCCTTGAATGCTGTACACCTCTGATGTTGGATGGCGACTCAAAAAAAAAAAAGTTCAGGGGCATATTACCGAAGCTGATTTCCGGATCATAATGATGGCTCCTACGGTTCTTTTGTGCTTTGGAAATGTAAATCATGCATATTTAGTCGCTTGTGTTTCTGTAATTGCTTCATGCAAGTGATTGTGCTTTTAGATTTGACTTTTGGGGTTGTTATTAGTTTTTTTTTTAGAGGACAGATTAGTCCTTAATGACATGACTGCTCTAAAGCCTTTTGAATATTGAATGAGCTGTAAAAACACTAAGTGCTGCACATAAAGCTGAATATTTAAATATTATTGTTCTAAAGGAATTCTGCCGCTTATTCTCATTACTTTGGATGACATTTGGTTCTGCAGGCGCAGTGAGTCACAGATATCCTTCACTGGCATTCTTAGTGAACAATAAAACAAAGAATTGTTGTATATTTGTGGTAAATATGAAGTATATATATAAAATCTGTTGGGGTTTGAGTGCGTTCTGAAAACCTTCCACATCTCAAAAACCAACATTACAGTTGATTTTGGACMAATGTGTATTTTTCTCCTTCCCAGAGTTAGAATACATTCATTACTACCCCTCTACTACTGCTGTGAATTGTTGTCGCTGGAGGACAAAGATCTTCTGCAAACCTTAGACAAAACCAAATGAATTACACACATACACGCACAGTTATTGCTTTATTCCTCAGCGCACTTCAAGTGTTTTGTAAAATTCCAGTGATAGCTCCGCAGGAGTCGAGGAAAACAGGAAATCCACAGGTCTCCACACAGGTTTTGCAGCTGCTGATCGAGCTAGACGTCGGAGGCTGAGCTGTGTGTTTACTTCTGCGCCCGCGTGCACACAGCCGTATGGTGCGAGGTGGGGCGAGCGAGGCTCTTTCTCTCTCCCCCCCACCCCCCGCCTATCCGCTCGTCAGGTGGGACTGTGATAGGATCCAATTAGGGGAGCTGCAGATAAAATGATGATGAATTGCGGTGAAGTCATAGACTGACGGACACAAACAAACACACTCACAAACACAGTCGGACGCGTAGAAAAGGCACGGCAAATGTAAAAGCAGAAAAAAAAAGTAAAGACAAAGCGAGCCGAAGAGTAGGTAAGGGAATTAGGGTGCCAACAATGACAGTGCAATAAGAGTGTGAAAGGAGGAGAAAATGTGAAGAAATAACTATAAAAACGCAGAGCAAGCTTAACAAACAGATTGGGACAAGTGGGAAAAACAGATGGAGATTTTTTTCTTTTCTTGATTTTAAAATGGAGAACAAAAGAAAAAAATACATATAAAAAGTGGAGCTCCTGAGCTTAGCAGAGGGTGTGACATTTGGGGACAATGAGGATTGTTTTGGAAGGTTGTTCAGCCATGCAGTGTTGGTTTGACACTTCATAAATACCTGTTCCCCAGACTCATTTAGCTGCCAACTGCTCCATTATGGTTACCAACTTTGTTGTGTTTTGTGTTGATTGGTTGTGTTACGGTAAAGTGAAAAACAGCTACGATATTAGGTTGAACATTTATGCTGATGAGAGTGGCGGAAAACAAAAAAATAAAGTCAGAAATTCATCTAAAGGCAATGACGGTTGTGTTAAGGATAAAGCTTCACAGAGCTACAGGTGACCATCTGTGCACAGCAGCAATAGTGAGTCCAGTTTAACATTAGGGCTGCAACAATACATGTATCTGTAACAAACCATTCAATACAGTGCTGTAGGATCAATACACACAGTGTATCAAGCAACAGAGATTTTCAAATTTATTTTATCAGCTTGTCTTCTGAAGATGCTCTGTGTTGAAGGATCAGTGGATCTGTGTTCGAC
>NW_013952530.1:344548-346567 GCF_001266775.1 Austrofundulus limnaeus | reverse complement strand
ATTCATATATTTGTGCTCTTATTTTTAATTATGTCAGTTTTGGTCCTCCATAAAAATGGCCTCACTACAAAAAAAATAATTGCCATATAACCATTTTAAGTTTTACTGTGTACTTAAAAAACACTTTGCATTGAACTGCAACACACGTAACACAATCTTGTCCTTTGCACAYAAGATGAATTAATGAAAAAGTATCAACAGAAAGTAAGCAATATTTCAGAGAATTTGCAGTTTAACTGTTATAGTAGACTAAGATGTAACTGCTGATTATTTAACTGCCAGATGTTTCTGTGAGTTTTTAATGTGAAGAGTAACAAGAGATTGCATGTAATCAGAGTGATGCAAAAAAATATTCTACACATAGGAATATATTAAATTCTGCAAAGACTTAAAARTTGCTTAATTGAGGTACAGTTAGCTTTGTGCTCTTTGGGTTTAGGCTGATCCTAARACTGAATCGGGGACTTTTGAATCCATTTTTGAAGCTGCAATATTTGTTTACTTAATTGCAAAAGAAACCAACAATGAGAATTATGTTTCTAAAGTTGTTAGTTTTGCAAAAACCCTCCTGAATTCATGTAAAATAAATTGGAATGGGGGACTTGTGTACTGAGAATATGTGCCCTAGTAGTGTATTTTTAACACCCACTCTAGTATCCTTCAACATGACTAATTACACGGGGATGACCTGCACATGGATGCGGACACACACTCCAACACACACACTCCAACACACACAAACACACACACACTCAAACACAAAGCCCTGGGTTTTTCGGCGTTCTCCCCCCTCGCTGGCCAGCTGCTATGTTTTGTTAACATCAGCAGTTTTTAAGTTCTTCAGTCGCTCCAGCATATATGCACAGATGCACACACACACACTCTCTCTCTCTCACACACACACGCCAGCTATATCTATTCATACGATCCATGGAGACATGTGGTCCATGGAGACGATTCATGTAGCAAAAGAATAAACGAGTGCAGGAGCAGATAACGAATGAACCTGAGCCAGGCTGCTGTGTTACTGTAATGAGGCCAGGGACGGCTTTGTGCTCACCTTGTACTTTTTACCCCACCTCCCCTCTCTCTTCTTTTTTTTTTATTTTTTCCTCCTCTTGTCGCCCTCCTTCTCATGTCCTCTCTCATTGCCTCCCCCCTTTTTTTCCTCCATCTCTCTTCCCCAATATCTCCTCACAGTTAAACTCTACTTCCTCCAGTCATTGTGCTCTCCTCTTCACGTTCTGTTTTTTTTTTTCTTCTTGTGGTGGTCATCCCACACCTTTTTTCCCCTTCAGCTTTTCCTCGTCACTGTCGTTCTTCTATCCCCGCTAATCCCTTCTCGTTTTTTAATACACATCTCACTCCCCCTTATCTACTCTTGAGCTGTCCTCCATTTACATCCACGCTACTTTTCCAAGGCGTCCACGTCCCTTCTTGTTTCCTCTCCTCTCGCTCCCTTTCCTCTCCCCCTCTCTCCTCCCTAGGGGACCCACACTATGAGTTGTCTCAGGTAGATTAATTACATGCAGTGACATAAAGGAGCTGGACAGAGGCTTCAGTAATGAGTCTGATTACTCATATCCAGCAGCTTCAGGCGCTCAGGGGAGGGAAGTCAGGACAGTAGGCCAGCAGAGCGGTGCCTCGGTAGGGGGGAGCAGAACTTTTACCCACAGGGTTCTACCCAAAGTGTGTTTGACACCACTTTCAGAGCAAAGAACACTGAATGTCACTGATTTGACAAAGCTGCTTGGTGCGTTAGCTACAGAAAAAGGAAATGCAGCAATGACAGCAGATAAAATCCATTGCTGGCTACCATGCAAGAGATTACCTATTCAGTTCAGTTTGTTTATATGGCACCAAGTCACAACGAACGCCGTCTCAGGGCACTGTACACAAAAAACAATGGGCCTCATGCAAGAACCGTTCGTATTCTTATCCTAATTTTTTCTTACTTTTGTTCGTATGAAGGTTTCGTACGAACATGTCACGTCAGATTCAACAAACTCTTCTATCTTC
>NW_013952530.1:339506-344169 GCF_001266775.1 Austrofundulus limnaeus | reverse complement strand
GCTCCGGTTTTTCTTTGGTCAAATATTTTTAATTTAAGTGTAAACAACTGTGTTACTGTGTTTACATTTATTCAGAAGAAGGGTGGTTGCGCACYGCTAATAAATCTAAAGAAGTCAGCAGATTGAGTTGAAACTTCACTTTGTCACAGTCTCCCATCCTGAGCAGCACATTGGTGACAGTGGAGCGGAGAAACTCTCTTTTAACAGGAAGAAACCTCCAACAGAACCAGGCTSAGGACAGGCGGCCATCTGGCTCGACTGGCTGAGTTTGGGTGGGAACAGGAAGGAAACACAAACACAAGTAACTGGTCCAGATCTATTTCCCTCTGGAAGAGAGACGAAGAAAACACGTTATTGATAGAAGTAATTATAACAAACACGTAGAGGAGAGAGACTAAAGACAACAGCAGAGTGAGGAAATGTGCTCAGTTTGTGCTCCAGCAGTCTAAACCTATAGCAGCAGAACTAAGGAATAAGTCATGAAAATTAAGTCTAACTTAAGGATTGTTCAAAAATTAAAGTCTTCAGTCTAATCTTAAAAGTAGACTGTGTCAGCCTCACGGACAGAAACTGGAAGTTGGTTCCAGAAGAGAGGAGCTTGAAAACTGAAAGCTCTGCCTCCCCTTTTAGAAACTTGAGGAAGCACAAGTAAACCTGCAGTCTGAGAGCGAAGTGCTCTGCTAGGAAAATATGGAACAATAAGATATTTAAAATAACTTACTACAGACCAGAAACTTGTATTTTTCAAAAACATTAAAAGCAAAACAATAAACCCAAAGACGAACAGATGGGAACAAAACGCGAAGTTGCTGGAAAGACTGGAAATGTTTCAATTTCAAAAAAGTGGTAGTTGGGTTATGAGTTTTAAACTAAATATAATTTACTGTATTTTACTCGAAAAAAATCTCATCAAATGTTTTAAGATTCTAAAAAAAACATTTTCACTCTCCTTTTCTGAATTCACTTCTCATTTTTTCACATCAAATCAACTTCATTCCTTTTTTTCTTTTTTTTTTTTTAACATTTCCAGAGCTTCCCCCAAAGGAAGCACGTTAGACGGTGGGTGATGCTCAGTGTGACTGGGTGGCCCGGTGTCAGAGTGCGGCTTGTGTCAGCATTTTAAACCTTGTGACAATATGAATAAAGCATGATATGGTGGGCAGKGGCTGACAGGAGAACAAGCTCAGCCAGTGTTTTGGTGACGGTGGACAAGTTTAAAACCTTAAAGTTTAATGGAGGCCACGCCACAGTGCGCGTGGGTCCTGTGGTTTAACTGGGCTGCTACACACGCTGCTTTAGCTGTGGGACGTACGAGTGATGCTAATAAAGTCAACAGCCTGCCTCTTGTGTGATGAATCAGGGTCACCACCACTACACCACTAGTGGGAAGTGAATATGGTCAATCAGCCTCTCTTTTGTGCAGAAAGACTGTTTTAGTTCAACCCGACTCTCGTAAAGTTGTTGACCTCCCAGAATCCTGTGGTTTCATTGGTCTGTGTTCATCTCATCATCCTAATGTCTCAACAAAGATGCAGATTTCACCACAGTTCCCTGTGACTGCATATAAAGTCTCCTTGTTTTCCTGTTATTTATATTCTGTTTTCTCTTTTTCTTTACTTCAATTTAATCTGTTTCACTGTGAAACTCAAGTGTTGCTTTAGTAAAAAGGATCAGGAGAATGTGTGAAGATGAGAGAATGAGCGTGTCTCCAGGAGTTCTGCACTTTGAAAATTAAAATACRAAGAATTGGTGTGGCAAGGAGTCTTTGTTTAAGATGACTAGCTGATCATTGTTTACTTTTTTTTATATCAAGACCACATTTTAAAGTATTTTAGGTTGCTTATTGTTTACCCTTTGTGTATAATTGTGCTATTGCTAGCTTTACAAGTTTTTTTGTGCATTTTCACGTAAAGCCTACGGGGACAGGGACTGCAATATAGCCAGTAATAGAGGTCCTGCATACATGGCAACATGTTTTATGCATAACTTGCCAGTAAAACTGTTATGTATTTTTTATCTGCTAAATAAACTTCAGTTGATTTASATATTGTCCACTACTGTGCAGAAAAATAACTCATCCTGATGAACAATTATTTAGACTTTGTACTCAGTTCAGGGGGACTTTTTTATTTTGCGTTACCATTGCATTACCTCGCCATATTAAGTCATTTATTACTGTTCTGCCTGCTGGTTTATTAACAAATTCACATGCTCACCATAATATGGGAGTTAGCCTATTACTTTAATTCAGYTTTGGATTAAATGTATCACAGAAACACGCAGGGAGATATTTAATATGCAGATGTTTTTAACTCTGTGCAGCCACAAAATATCACAATCAAATTTCCGAACTTGTGGTGACATGTTTTGATAACTGGATATTTCAAAATAAAAGTCTGATTTAATTCAGTTCATACTAAACAAACCTTCATGTGGGAACGCAAAACAGTATTGCGAGGGAATGCAAATGTTTGCGAGGTAACACAAAGGTATTGCGTGGGAATGCAAAAGAACCCCGCCCCCCATGTCCCGTCGCGGGCTCCGTACCTTCTCAGGGTAGTTAAAAGAAATGTAATCATATAAGTTTGATTATTTGTTTTTATCACAGTAATGAGACAAGAGCATTAAAGCATTTGTAATGATTTTACAGTTATCTTTGTCTAAAAAGCAGTCAAGTTAAATGCTGAGGCAGCCATTTATAGTGACTATAATTGTGACAAAGTATTTTTATTTTCTAAATATAACCTACTTGATGCAATTGATCACTTTTTTCTGAAGAAATTCATCTGTAAAGTATATTTGAGTCTCCATGGAACTCTATCAAAATCCTACCTCTCACAAACATGTTTAATGCTACTCTTTTAAACAGTAGTTGTGATTAGTTTAATGAAAATGCTCATGTTAACATGTCCGTTTGAACACTTTGACCAGCGGAATGCAGCAACTTGACTGTTTATTGCGTAGAAGTTTCAGAATCTAAACTTAAGTGTGTGTGAGTGTGTGTGACTGAGGCCTCCTTCCTCACATGGGATGGCCGAGCTCTGTCTACCAAATCCAGTGTGTCAGTGAGCAAATTGAAAATGCCAATTTCACTTTCCCCTGCTCCGCATCTTATCTCTCCCTTCTCCTCATCCCACCACTTAGCTTATGTTTAAATGAATAAGGTCCTTTCACGCACGTGTCAGTGTTCGATTTCTGCCTTCGCTTCCCTGACCGTCTCAACACCTCCACGACCTCCTCATCCTTCTCCCTATCTCCTTCTTGTCAACTGTCCTGTCTTATCTCCTTCCATATCACTTCCCTTATCTCCTCATCCCAGTTTCCATTCCTCCAAGCCTGTTCAACTGTAACCCATCTTCTCTATGTGTGTTTATGAAATATGTCTGCTTTTGAAGATTTGGATTTATGCATGCTTATGTTCTTGAGCCGTATTGCTGTCTGCATAGGACGAGTTTGGGTGAATCACTATGCAAATGAATCAATTTTTCACACAGTTCCCAATTTGCATTGAATTCATTATAAATCAACAATTTCTTTCACGCTTTCTGTGTCTGTTTTTCTGTTGCAGTATGACTATGAGGGCAGTGATATCAGTGACCTGCCGGTTGACCTCTCTGTGGTGTGGAATGGAAACTTTGTCATCGACAACCCTTTCAACATTCAAGGTAGGAAATGTATCCTTATTTGTAATTYATACTTTTTTCTTTTTCCTTTTTTCCTCCGTGTTGGTAAAACATGCAAGGCATGCCRCTCATCTGCAACAGATTTGTGATAAGTAACAACATGTGCAGTGCCCCCACATCCCCCCACCCCATCATAGAAACTCTGTTATTTTATTTCTGACAACAATCAGAAATAAAGGTGAGAGTGTACTTTTTGTTTTAAAAAACATTTTTGTTTTGTTTTGTTTTTTGTCCCAAGAATAGGAGAAAAGTGGAAGTAGAGGCTATGGTGATGAAAATAAACTTTTATCACAGACATTAACAGATTTCACTCAGCATTCTGCCTTGTATGTTTGGGATTCCAGTGGGGAATCTGTGCCCCTGTTTGCTGAAGCCCTCTCAACCTATTCTTTGTTTAAAAAAAAAGAGAATTTCATCAAGAAGGGGGTCTCTTCTGTCAAAAAGTGGGAGTTTCTTGGGTGTGGGCGTGATTTGGTAATCTGTGGTTAATTGGATGGACTCCAGAAGATGTATTGACTAAAATTAGTATTCATATTAAAAACAACAATCTTTTTTTTTCAGATGAGATTGGGCCATTATGACTGAGCTAAATTGTTACTCATCCCTCCACATGAATGGTATTCAGAGCTAGCACCTTCCTGTCTCGAGTTATGACTAAAATCAATATTCATAAAATTAGCAATCTGATCTGTTTCACTTCTCCCCAGCTGCCTTTATCCAAACTACGCTCACATGTCAATCTGACCAATCATAGTTTACTCAAACTACACCCATGTGTCAATCTGACCAATCATATTTTATTAAAACTACGCCCACATGTCATTCTGACCAATCATACTTTACCCAAACTACGCCCACATGCCAATCCGACCAATCATATTTTACCCAAACTACGCCCACATCAATCCAATCAATCATAGTTTACCCAAACTACACTTACATATCAATCTGATCAATCATAGTTTACCCAAACTACACTT
>NW_013952530.1:335611-339072 GCF_001266775.1 Austrofundulus limnaeus | reverse complement strand
TAGTCCCTTCAGCGTGTTGACCAATCATAGTTTACCCAAATTACGCCCACATGTCAATCTGACCAATCATAGTTTACCCAAACTACGCCCACTTGTCAAGTTGACCAATCATAGTTTACCCAAATTACGCCCACATGTCAATCTGACCAATCATAGTTTACCCAAACTACGCCCACTTGTCAAGTTGACCAATCATAGTTTACCCAAATTACGCCCACATGTCAATCTGACCAATCATAGTTTACCCAAACTACGCCCACTTGTCAATCTGACCAATCATAGTTTACCCAAATTACGCCCACATGTCAATCTGACCAATCATAGTTTACCCTAACTACGCCCATGTGTCAATCTGACCAATCATATTTTATTAAAACTATGCCCACATGTCAGTCTGACCAATCATACTTTACCCAAACTACGCCCACATGCCAATCCGACCAATCATATTTTACCCAAACTACGCCCATGTCAATCCAATCAATCATAGTTTACCCAAACTACACTTACATATCAATCTGATCAATCATAGTTTACCCAAACTATGCCCACGTCAATACGACCGATCATAGTTTACCCAAACTACGCCCACATGTCAATCTGACCAATCATAGTTTACCCTAACTACGCCCACATGTCAATCTGACCAATCATAGTTTACCCTAACTACGCCCATGTGTCAATCTGACCAATCATATTTTATTAAAACTATGCCCACATGTCATTCTGACCAATCATACTTTACCCAAACTACGCCCACATGCCAGTCTGACCACTCATACTTTACCCAAACTACGCCCACATGCCAATCCGACCAATCATATTTTACCCAAACTACGCCCACACAGCAATCCAACCAATCGTGGTTTACACAAACACACACCCATATGCTTATCTAACCAGTCATGGATTGCCCAGACTATGCTCACACATCAATCGAACAATCGTGGCTTACMCAAACTAAACCCACACCCAAGAAACTTCCACTTATTGACTGCAGAGACATMTTTTACCTGCTATGGCAATAAACCTTAACCTCAGGTGCTCAGGTGCAGGAATCAGGTGCTGCATCCCACCACATCCACCAGGTTGGAGGAATAAAATAGTTTTAAATTGCAGTTTATGTCCATTTTAATTCTGAGTTGATGTCTTTTAAACAAGATTATTGACAAGAAAGAGGAAGACCACCAGTTTTCTCACAACTAGAGTAACTATATCACTTAAAAAGCAATATGGCATCAAATCATGAACATATATTCACTGTACATGACAATTCTGTTGGATTTTGTGAAGGCGTCTCAGAGAGCCTATCAGTATCTGATCAGTGAATCTTGTTTTTCTAAGGCAGAGAATTCTGCAAACCTAAAAGTGCCTATTTGTAATTCATCTTTTTTTTCTTTTCTTGTGTTGGTAAAACATACAGGGGATTGTTGCTTATTTGTTTGCAACAGATTTGTGCAAAGTAACAACAGCGTGTGCAGTCCCCCTCCTGCGTCTACCCTCCCTTCATAAGAACTATGTAATTTTGTTTCTGACAACAATCAGAGAGAAAGGTGAAAGTGTGCTTTTTGTTTTGAAAAACACTATTTTTGTCTCAGGGATGAGAGAGGAGCTGAGGGAGAGGATTGATGGATGGTGATGATAACAAACATCCCGCTCAAAAATTAATAGGGATAGATGTTAGACAGGAAGATAAACAAATAGGAGCGGAATAGAATGAAAGAGAAAAAAGGAAGAGAGATGGCTGGATGACACAATGATAAATGCACTGTGTGGCGGCAGGGGGTAGATGTGAATAAAGGGGTGATAAAGAACAACAGAAAGCAACACAGAGGGACGGTATTTATTTTTGTAATCACTATTTGTGCATGAAGTGGAAAATAATTACCTATTTTAAATTCTTCATCAAGAGTAATACATTGGCTGGTGGAAGCTAATGATTTAAGATGTCCCATTACACAAGATAATGCAAGTCTTGCTCTCAAGTGTGTCATACAGTCTTTCACTGAACACGTGGACTCATATTAACCAACCATTCCTGTTATTATAACTTCTCTTTTTTTATTTCATTTTCATTTTTTCATTTATTTCATGTGTTTTACATTTGTATTATCAGAATCAGTTTTATTGCCATTGTCAATGAACAGGAGTCACAGACTAGGAATTTGCTTAAGGTGCAATGAGTATAAAATATAACAAATAAATAAAATACAAAAGATAAAGGAAAAAATACAATAAAATATATAAAACATATGTACACCAGTTCAATACAGTAATAGTAACAGTATTAGTTTATCGTTAACCACAAATATCAGTTTGTTTTGTTAGTTGGAACAAAAGTGTGCATAGTGTGTGTACACTAGTAATGTAACATCAGTTAAATATATCTTGCACAGTTTGATTACACTCTATGTGTGGGTCTAAGAAAATATTGCACTTTTTTTCCCTGTGCCATAAAAACAACTCTTTATGGTGCTTTTGTGCTTTTGCTTGTCAACTCATGAGTGGGTGTTTGTTTAATAGGGGAAAAGCTTACTTGCGTGATCTTGAGTATTTTAAACACAAATAGTATCAGCTGTACAGCAGTTCAACGCTTTAAAAATACTCTGTTGTGTGAGTTGTGTTATTGGGGTTTTAAAAGAGCYAAATCATGCTTTTAAATCTTTATTTTTCATATTTAAATCATTCAGTTGGGGTTTATATAAAATGGAATCCCTCCTACATGTAACTCCACAAGCCCCTCTTTCAGCCCTTTTCTAAGGTGTGTCTCAGATCAACTCGTTTTGATGCTGTCTCTTTAACCCTAAAAGAGGCGATTTACACCCTGCCCCCCCTCCAGCTTCCGGACCGGTTCATTCTAGTTTGCTGGGGGATTTTACGTCTGTATAGTAGCACAGAGCCACAGTCTGACCCAGAGCCAGAGGAGAATGAAGATAGTGAAATTGTAATTGTAATTGGTAATTCCAGACCTTATTTGGCAGTTCCATCACAAGTACTGTGATTTAATAGTTGAGAAAACGCAGTGTTGTATAAAGTATCTAAACGTGATACTTGAGTAAAAGTACAAGTATCTTATCATAAAAATACTTTGGTAAAAGTTAGTCTTCTCTAAGAATATTACTTGAGTAAAAGTCTTAAAGTATTTGATATTTTTTGTACTTAAGTATCAAAAGTAAATTTCTGACACAAAATCTACTTAAGTATTAAAAGTAAAAGTATTGAGTAAAAGTGAGCAGTTACAATTTTCCTAAACGACATTAATTGGGAGGTGACTTCTCAAAAAAAATTTTTTCTAAAGGCATGCAGCTGTGATGGACTGTGTTCAAAGTAATACAGTGTCAGAATTGTATATATTTATACTTCTCATCCAACCACAGTTAAATTTACTCTATCCAGGAGCCACAATTTAGCAGGATAGTATTTTTTTAAATAATAAAAACATGGAATAAAACAGGAGAAAC
>NW_013952530.1:327880-333537 GCF_001266775.1 Austrofundulus limnaeus | reverse complement strand
ATATATATATATATATATATAAATGAGTTGTGAGGATAAAACAACCGTTTTTTCCCCTAAACCTTCTCCCTATACCCACTGTGAATATAAATTCAATAAGATGCTTAAGGTCAAAGGTCTAATACGCTTTAAAAACAAGCATTGTAAAAGTGTCCTTGCTCACAAAAATCTCATAAAGACCATCTCCTTTTCTCCACTAATCCCTCCCTCGTTCTATTTTTTAATTTTTTTCCCTCACTTGGAGTTGCATTATCCATTTGAGGCAGAGCCGCTACACATTGGCCCGGCTTTGCCCCGGTGTAAAGTGGAGATGTTAATGTTAATTAAATCATTCATTTGGTCCAGATTAATTAGCGTCGCACTACTTTTAAGCYGAGCCGTAGCTAATCAGATTAGACCAAGCCGAGGGCCGAGTCAGGCAGATGGATACGGAAGAAGCTCGCTTTGAAGTCCAGCCGCCGTCTGTCGGCTGAAGGAACGCGGACGGAGATTATTCCATTCGCCGTCTTTATTTCTTTTTATCCTTTTCTGTTTTTCCACTTAACCTCTCCTCAAATCGCTTTATCTGTTGTGACAGTAAACAAACGTGCCTGCAGGTGTTTGCAGTGTAGCATTAACTGAGATAATTATGGTGCTGATTACCAAAATGACATAACAACAATCTGAAAAGATACAGTCAGCATCTACTGGTACTTTTTATTTATTTTTTTATTTATTTGTTTGTTTTGCTTTCTTATGTCCTCTGATAGCTTTTGCTGAATAAATAAAGGGTTTTTGGTCATTATTTAAGTGATGTTCTGTCAAATAGTTGCCAAGAGTTTGTCCAT
Source organism: Austrofundulus limnaeus (assembly GCF_001266775.1). Taxonomy (NCBI): domain Eukaryota; kingdom Metazoa; phylum Chordata; class Actinopteri; order Cyprinodontiformes; family Rivulidae; genus Austrofundulus; species Austrofundulus limnaeus. The sequence goes on along the minus strand of NW_013952530.1, from coordinate 332,710 downwards.
CAGGCGTGGAGAAAAGGGCAGGCATTTTGTGCAGGCTAAGCTAATGGCTAGCCCAACTAAGGCCCTGTACTTAAGCTAAACAGTGTCATGCAAACATGTACAATTTATTATTAGCTAATGTAGTTGGGTTTTTTTTTAGAAAGAGTTGTTTTATAAGACTGTAAAACTAGAATATTAATAATAATGAAGACCCTGACACTCATTTGGCCTTTTGGTTTGATTTTTGTTTCTTTATAATGTGGATTTTTCCTTTAACTTTCTCTTCTCTTTATWAAAGCCTCTGTAGTTTCCACTCAACTTTTCCTTCTACCTCTCAGTTTTGTTGGGKTTTTTTTTTCTCTGAATCTCTGAGCCTCGTGGGGCTTCATCATCTTTAAATTCATAACAATTCTTGTTGCTGATTTGTTAACAAGTGCTGCTCAAGTTTATCCCCCAACCTTCTACCGGCTTCCTTTCATCTCCCTCCCCTTCAGCTTCCAAGGTGTTTGAGGTTTAATTTATTTAATTATCTGTTTATTTATTATTTCTTTTACTTTTAATGACTTTTTCCACTCTGCAGTCGGTAAAATGTTTTTTTTTTTTACGCAACAAATTATCAATTCCCTATTGGCGTTAGAAAGCATTACCTGTTGAATTAATTTCTCTAATATCCCTCTAGGTAACTTTTTCCCCTCCTGTTTATCATTGGGAGAAGAGTTTTCTCCTCGTTTGTGCCTCAGAGTTGTAATAATCACCCCCTGAAAGTTTCAGGTGTTATCAGGTGATTAACATAAATCTATTCTATTCCAGATTGTTTTGTTGGAAAAGTTCCTACTTAAAAATTGTTTTACAAACACCTGTATTTCCCCAAAGTACATATTTATTTGCTCGTCATCAAATGTGTATGTTAAAGTGATCATACAACTGTTGCACGCACGCATATTATTAAAGGTGAATAAAAAGAAGTGTTGTGTTGGTGCCAGAGCATTGAAACACTTTTATAATTGTATGTTTGTCTTTTTTATGCATTGCTTTGCAGAGGTCTATAAAGTACTTGAAAAACATAAGTAAAAGTAAAAATTACATGAACAGAAAATTACTTTGGTAAAAACAAATTTCGCTGATGAGAAAACTACTCAAGTAAAAGTCATAAAACTGTTCACAAAAATTGGGAAAGTAAAAGTACTTTTACGCACTCTCTAAGAAATAAGYTGCTGAATTTACTGAACCAAACTGGTTCCACTAATCCAGGTTGAGTAAACAGAGTAATATATGTATATTGTTTGCTCAGTTTACTGAAATAATCTTAGAGGAGCCAGTTGACATGACTTTGTTGAGTAAATTCAACACTTAATTTTTAGAGTGCAGAAGCATCTTTTATCATGAGTTTGAACGTATTTAATTATGTAACAACTAATAAGGTGTCACATTTTAAAGTAAAGTAGTAAAATTATCATTTTTAGCTTTAAAATGTAATGAAATAAAAGTAAAAGTAGCTATTTAAAAGAAAACTGATAAAATTACAAATCCTAAAACAAAACTACTTAAGTACTGTAACAAAGTAAATGTACTTAGTTACTATAAACATCTGTTGCTTTGTATGAACGAGGATTGGGAAAAAATGGGGGGAAAATTTGACATTAAGAATTCTTCAAGTCAGAATTTGAGATCAAATTCAGAATTCAGACTTTTTTTTCATAGAATTATGATCAAAATTTTGACTTTTTTCTGAGAATTTCTGACTTTTTGAAGGAAAAAAGTCAGAAATCTCAGAAATCTGACTTTTTTTCTGAGAATTCTCAAATCATAATTTTGAGATTAAAGTCAGAATTATTTTTATTTTCTCCCAGTGGCACTAATCCTCTTTCATATATTTGAAATAAACATGAAAACTTACTTCTAAATTTACATCTCAGTCGGGTTTGATGTGAGTTTTATTAGCGGTACGTTGCACAAAAAGAGAAACCATTTACTATAAACTTTAAAACGTCTTGTAGATTTTTCTCACAGCAACGGTTCATTTGAGTCTTATTTTTAGTCTGTTTTTGTTTRCCTCTGTATAAATTAGCAGTCTGGGAGTGAGATGTGCAGGTGTGTGGTTACCATGGTAAACACGATGAGCCACTGGTAGAAACATTAACATTTATTTATCATAAGCTGACAACTGACTTAAAATGTTACACTTATTTGAACGTACGACATTAAAACCACCTGTTCTTGCATCCTTTCAAAGGTTTCCTCCTCTGCACGGCTTCATTTTCTCTCTCTCTCTCTTGTCCCCTCTCCGTGTGTGAACCAGCCCACCTGTACAAGTGCAGAGCGTTGCGGGACAGCTGTGGGATGTGCCTGAAAGCTGACCCCAGGTTTGAGTGCGGTTGGTGCATCCAAGACAAGAAGTGCTCCCTGCGGCAGGAGTGCACCGGAGGAGGAAATTCCAACCTGCCGCTGCAAGTGGCTGAAGGTGGAGGATGGATGCACGCCACATCTGGAAACAGCAGGTGCACTCACCCCAAGATCACTAAGGTAAGTGAGTGTGGGTGTTTACATATGTTTCCTGTGGCTGCTTGCACGGGAAATGAAACCTCTCRTTGAGATTTCACACGCCTCGTTATCACCCACCTGATAAAACAAACACTCAAGCTTATATATATAATTACATTATATGTAATAATTAAAAATTTATCAAAGTAGCATCTACAACTGATTAAACTTAACTCTATTCTAAATAACCAGCACAGCTAATCAACATTAAACATAATGTTTATACCCAGAGTTGTAAAGTAACTAAGTACAAATACTTTGTTACTGTACTTAAGTAGAATTTTTGGTCCACTTTTTACGTCTACTTCTTATATTTTTAAAAATGGCAAGAAGTAGAAAGTCGTTACTTTTATTTCATTTTTGCTTGTTTTCATTTCAGCTTGTTATTGTAAAAAATAAATACTATCCATATAAACTGWGCCTCCTAGATAAAGTGAATTTAACTGTGGTTGAATGAGAAGTATAAATATATAAAACTCTGATACCGTATTACTTTGTACACAAACAAACCATGTCACACTCCAGCAGGACAGATTCTTTAAAATAAAAGGACCATACTTAAGAAGTATTTGTATTTCATGAATTATATTATTGCATTTGGCTGCAGCCCTCAGATAGATTTTCATTTTGGGGAAAAGTTTTGTGCAGCCTTGATATATGTATATAAACTGAAACAGCTGGACTAGCATCTTAAATTTAACATAAATTACCGGTAATTATTTTAATACGACAGTCATTTCTGTATTGTTTTGGGGGGAGGTCACCTCCTAATAAGTGTCATTAMAGAAAATCTAACTGCTCATTTTAAATCAATACTTTTTCTTTCAATACTTGCGTACAACAAATATCAGATACTTTAAGACTTTTACTCAAGTAATTTTCCTAAACGAGACTTTAACTTTTACCAAAGTAGATTTTGGTAAGATACTTGTACTTTTTCTGAAGTATCACTTTGTGCTACTTTGTCTGGTTATACCCCAGTCAGTTTCACAAATATTGACCTAATTTTTGGTGTGRTAGTAGCTGAGTGTCATCACTAATTCATAATCAGAGCACCAACAGATCACATGACATCTTTGTATAAAACGTTGGTATGCAAGGCAGCAGACAGTTTTATGTAGGAAGGTTTGTCTCACTGATGTGCTGTGTGACAGAAAGAACATGTTGATGGGTTTTAAAGGCACACTTTTAAGTGTGTTTTATGTGTTTTAACTGTGTTTTACACCGTTTTATGGAAATGTTATCATCCATAGCCCAACAACTAKATTCAACTACTGTTCGCAAAATGGCTCCAGTGATCCATTCCTACAATATTGTGGAAAAAAAAAGAGAGACAGAAAGAGAAAGGAAAGCTACTTCTTTGAGCATCTTGGCCTCATCAGCTTTTGAAGACTGTAATGTCACCTGTAGAGATCCAAGGCTGGTAAATCTTGAAAGGATGTTGCATCAGCTCTCTTTGTTGAAGTCCCTGTAGTCACAGAACTCCTACGTGTCCTGAACCGTGAAGGAAAGCTGCTCTATTTTAATGTGCTGCTATTAAAACGCTCACATTCGTCGGGACYTTGTGCCTGCCCTTGGCACATATTACACAGGGTTACATCAAATTTTGTTCTCCAGAGACAGCAGCATGATGAAGTTTGTTTGGTTTTGATAGATTTTTCCTTTTTTTGTTTTAATTCTATGAAATATCATTTAGGTATGGTACAGTATGGTACAATACTTACAAAATGTTGATTTATTTGACGTCTGTCTTTTTTCTTTTTCCATTTATTTGTGTTTGTCTGGATTGTTTTTTCCACTCCACCTTTATTTCTGTTGAGACTTTAGCTATACASTTAGTGTTTTTACAGTTTGAGCAGAAAACAAGATCCAAAAACKTACCTGTCCATTTTGTTTGATTTTGCAACATATAAACAATAAGGCTCAAATGCATACAGTTGTAAGCAACACCATTTAATATCACAATTTTACATTTTATACAATGACATAGTTTGAAGAGGTGTTCACTAGTATAAATGGTATATAATTATTTATTTATGTTTATCATCCATTTTGAGGCATGAAGACATTTTGTGAATGAAATTTACCTGTAAAATGCTAGTAACACATTTCAAAGATAATTAGGCCCCATTAAGAAGCTCACATTCTAAACATTGAAGCACATTATGCAATACTTACTGTATGCAAAAATTTGTAGAAATAGTTTGTATATTTGTATAAATAGATTGACCAACACAAATCACACAAGACATTAAAGTGTATCTGTGCATGCAGTCAGAGGAATATAATATAGCAAATATAATATAATAT
>NW_013952530.1:322717-327781 GCF_001266775.1 Austrofundulus limnaeus | reverse complement strand
CTTTTTGTTCCCTTCAGAAAAATAGTTGTTCTTATTGATTGGTAGAACATCAGTATTATCAGTAAACAATGACACAAGCAACAGAAAATGTGATCAAATCCTCAGTCTCTCAACATTTGATTTAGTTGTGTCTTTTCTATATTAAAACATGCTAATGGTCTGTTTCAGTCAAGTCAGTTTAGTTCTGACCGTTTTTCAGACTCATAAACAACTTAGTCAGTTTTCAAAGCTATTCACTATTATGACAGCAGAATTACAGAACACACATGCGCGCGCGCACGCACACACACACACACACGCACACACACACACACACACACACACACACACAATGTGTGTACATCTGGACAACAGATCAATGGGAAACAACCAGTATAATTCTGCACATTGGATGTGGCTACTACACTTTGTGGTTTAGCTGTGCTTTATAGATTTATTACACAAAGTGATTCTCCAGAGTACTTTACCTTCAGCAAGTTGCTGGTCGGTGCTGTTGAAATAAACCGTCAATTAAAAGGAAACAAATGTCAGTATTGATTAGGAGTAAGTGGTTTTATTTTACAGATGTAGCTCGTAGAAATAGTCAAGAGTCCTTCATAGAACTCAACACTGTGCAACATCTTTGCTAAGTTGGCCTGAACTGTTGACACTGTTGGTCTGTTAGCAAAATATCTCATGAACCATTAGATAAATCTTAATGAACTTCTGAACAAGTAATCACTATTGATCCACAGCTTGTTATTTAACGTGAATCCGATTTAAGATAGCCACCATGACAAATTTACTTTTGCCAACACCAAAATAGTTTAATAATCTGTGAGTTTTACAGATAACAAGCTAAAATCAGTGTGGTGGCTGCTGAGAATCATCCTGAGCACACTTTATAAACATTCTCCAGAACATAGTATTATTTTATTCTTTATTTCTTTATTTTTTTCTGTACAGTTTCAGTTCTCTGCTTCACACCCTGGCTGACTGTTCCATTAAAGTGTAGCACCTGGGCAAAAATGTAAATATTAACATCTACAGTTGATTGCATAATCCATTTTCCACCTACCAAGTCATGCTAGCTTAGTGTGTGTGTGTGTGTGTGTGTGTGTGTGGGGGGTACTTCACAGCTCTGTTCACACAGAAGGATTGTTAGGGATGTTAGAACTTCCTGATATCTGGATCCTATTGTGTTAATTTGCAGAATAAATGCACCTCCCATCAACTCTGCATTGTGTATTTTCTTGACTATCAAGGATAATTAGAAACCTGCTTTAAAAAAACTATTTGGATGGCACTTTTGGTTAGTATTTACTCTTTTATTGTTCCTCTGTATGGTATTCTGTGGTTCGTGAAACCCAAATTAACCCTTCAAGAATGAAGCCAAAGAAAAAATAAAATCTATTAATTAGGGATGCAACAATATCAATATCTGATATTATTATTGGTGTTATGGTTGAAAACTGATATTTACCAGTATTACACTAACACACRATACTTAACATATTTTTTATTTTGTACCAAAGCTTTAAAGGATATTGGAGCTCTGCCGTTGTGTTACCTTTCATTTTAATAATGCACTGAAAGATTTCTACAAAAACCTTAGAAATTCTAAATAAAATATACARTAACATTTATTAGTTGCAGTTACAGCTGTCTGACAGGAACTTCATTATGTGTACTTCTACCCCTGCTTATCTGAAGAAGTGCTTCACGTTCTGAAGGCAAAGCTGCACACGAAAACTACAAACCAATTTAAACTGTAATTTTTATGCATCTTTATACAGAATCTGTATAAAGTGTTCAAAAGCCTTTTTGCATTAGCCTGGTAACTATCATGTGTTTTTGTGGCCTGATAGATCGTGTTCCCGTTGTCTGTCTTGTCGTCCCCCCCGGATAATAGAAGTAATCACTTTAACAGCACTCTTATTTCTCTTCCCCTGTAGCCTCTCTGTCTGTGGCTGGACCAGTGTTTATATCCCAGGGCTCTGTGGCTAGCTGCTGTTGTGTTTTGTGGTGTCGTACAGTCTTTCTTACAAACCCATCCAAAGCCTCATTTCCACACCCGGACATCTGTTGTCCACATAGTACCCTGGAGCTTGATGGCACCTCACTCTGGTCAGTGTTTACCAGCTATTGTATCTGCGGAACCAAAGTGCCGGGACTGTTCTGGCGCCTGAGGTTCTGAAGCGAGTCAGCTCCCAAATACTAGGCCCAATTATCCATGGCCAGACCACACTTATTTAAGTCTTGGTATTTTAATTCAGTTTGACATAATGCCACACTGGACATCACTATCAGACATTTCAATCCATATTTCTCTTAAACACATAGCAGATCCCGTCTGTCTACACCGCACCTCCATGGATTTGATTAAAGTGTGTTTTTGTCAGCTCAGTAATGGCCTTTTTCAATACTCTCTCTCTCTCTCTCTATTTTTCTGTTGCTTCTCACAACATGCAGTAGCTTCCAAAATGTGGTTTTTCTGGCAGATTGTTATAATAATATTTGGTAGTTTTTTTGGCGGGAATTGTAGAATTGATAAGGATTAAGTTTCCATATGTGTATTTTAAGAGATTTTAGTCTCTTTCATTATAAGTAAATTGTGTTTGTTGTAACATTAGATTACCCGCTTGTGGATTTGGTTGATTTTCAAATGGTCAAAATTCTACCAAACACTATGTTTTCTCACTTTCTCTGTAATGTATGCATTGAACTGATAATATAACTACTAGGGATGCACGATATATCAGCATTCATATCAGTATCGGTCGATATCTGTCATTTTTTTAGGATATCAGTATTGCCCCGATATGTAAAACTGGGCCGATATTAACATCCGATGTTGATTTCCCACTTTTTATCTTTGTGTTTCTGTTTTGGGAGGGGAGATGGTTGGTTGAACGGCATCTGTTTGATCATGATGGTGATATTGACGGTGCAGCCAGGAATAAATGAAGTGGAGCCAAGCCAGAGGTCTGGTTGTTTATTTATGGCATCAAAAAAAGACCCAAGTGTGTTTGTGCGTATATGTATAATATAATTTGTGTGTTTGTGTAATATCGATAAATATCGGTTATCGGCCATAATAGCAATAATTATATCGGATATCGATATCGGCTGAAATTTTCATATTGGTGCATCCCTAATAACTATGTATTTTTTGGTTTTAATTTCCTCTGAATGTTGTCGTTTTATCCATCCATCCATTTCTTTAACGTGGTAAGGCAACAAGCACAGGAGAGAAAACTAGACGCTCCACTCTCTAACAACATTTTCCAGCCCTTCCTGGAGGGTTCCAAGGTGTTTCCAGGCTAGTGAGGTTATATAATCCTTTAGCAAGTGCTGGATCWGACCAGGGTGAGAAGTGCTCAGAAACACCACAAGGAGATGTGCCCTGTCACATTACCCCTACAATTCAGGAGAAATTAAATCTTCAAAATGATTTATTATCATTGCCAAATCCTTTTCAACACATGAGACTCAAAAAATGCAGCATCATAACCATTTTTTTTCTTGCAACATAGCTTTTCAATCAAAACGGAATCAAAGCAGTACAAGGCYATCCAAACTGAAAGTTAATTTTTCGGTGAAAAACTCAGTAAAYAATTCACCTCCATCACTGGCTGTTCTGTAAGCCTGAATGAAAGACATTTAACCTCCGACTGCTCCAGCTGTGTTCTTCAATAGCCAGCATTGTGGACATTTTTTGCTCTGAAGCTATGTGCTGGAAAGAGTTTGAATCTCGGCTTGTGCCCTTTGTGTAAAAGTTCACAATTCCTTCTGTCTGGAAAGACAAATTGTTCACAAACTAGTCCTCGCTTGTTGATGCTTGTGTGTGGTTCTGTGTCTGGTCCTAAAATGCTTCTGTACATCCGATTCCCCTTTCCCATCCGGCAATATCTGTTCAGCCAAGTGCCACAGGAGAACAGGGCTATGGGCTGATTGCACATAATTAGCTCATGATGTTTGTTGGGGAATAGGTCTGTGCGTGTGTGTGTTCACGCTTAAAGCGTGCGTGCGTGTTCGTGACAAGCACCGTTCATCAGTCACCATATTTGTTTTGTCACACCACACCTGTCCCCGTTACGCACCATAATCTGGCTAGATAAATCACATTATGGTTTGTCGACGCAACTGAGCGCCGCGCCGCCGCAGCCTCATCGATGAAGCCAAGCCGCTGTAATAAGTTTCAATCAGGCTGAGATGATGGCACTTTGGTTCASTGTACCGGTGTGGCACCTTTTTTCTGCTTTTTCTTGATTTTATTTTTGGTGGGAGTTTTTTTTTTTTCAAAGCTAAGAGGGTGATTTTTCTTCATTAAAACTTAAATCAACAGATAAGAGCAATTCTACAAAGAGAGTGTGGATTTGGATCCGTGGGCTTCTGGCTCAGTGAGTTTTAATGCCAATTTGAAAGTTGGTGCAACAGTGTCATGTTTAAAGACAGTTTTCAGATGTAAAATTGGTCAAAAGGGAATGGCGTGTAAAATGTTTTATTCATTTCTTTAACCTTAACTCGAGCCTGTGTTCTTCTTTATGCAAATGCTGTATCTGGTAGGCCTGAACTGTTGAATCCAATAAATTCCACCTTTTTTTAAATATTTGTCTACGATTTTTTTCTAGTTGTTTCCTGAGACGGGGCCTCGTCAAGGAGGAACCAGGGTGACCATCTTGGGGGAAAACTTGGGCCTGCAGTTTAGAGACATCCAGATGAGCGTCAGGTTGGGGAAGGTCCCCTGTGTGCCTATTGAGGAGGAGTATGTTAGCGCAGAGAGGTAAGTCAWCAAACCACAGATACACACTTTGAAATGATCAAAAGAATGCACAACCATTTAAAAAAAGACCCCGATCTGCACATGGCCTCTCCTTGACCAATCAAACTCCAGAAACAACCTGAATATATAGCGGGTAAAATAAGTATTGAACACGTCACCATTTTTCTCAGTAAATATATTACTAGAGGTGCTAATGACATGAAATTTTTACCAGATGTCGGTAACAACCCAAGTGATCCATACATAAAAGAATTCAAAAAATGTCCTGAAATGAAGTTATTTGTAATAATGTGGAATGG
>NW_013952530.1:319922-321662 GCF_001266775.1 Austrofundulus limnaeus | reverse complement strand
CCATTCCACATTATTACAAATAACTTCATTTCAGGACATTTTTTGAATTCTTTTATGTATGGATCATTTGGGTTGTTACCGACATCTGGTAAAAATTTCATGTCATTAGCACCTCTAGTAATATATTTACTGAGAAAAATGGTGACGTGTTCAATACTTATTTTACCCGCTGTATTTCTCTATAAGTGCAGCTTGATTCAGCAGCTGAATAAAAGTGACCTCAGTTTATGCGTGCTTGTCCRCAGGTTCCTTTTTTTCRTGCTCTGTTCWATTACTCGCCACACATATGCTCTTTCCTTTATTTTCCTCATCCTTCTGTCCTGACATTTACTCCTCTGCTGGGCCCTGCACGGCTGAGGAATTGAGTTCACGCAGATCAAACAAACTCCCTGAAGTGCAGTTAGTTGGGAAATGATGCATGTTGAGATAGAGGGCATCTCTATTCAAAAATTGCATGCGCATTTGTCATTCTGTACATTATTCCTGTCACCCCAGGATTATTTCCTAGTTGGATTCTTGCCGTATCCTTTTATTTTCCTCACCACAAAATGATCTCCTTTTGTAAGGTACTTTGATACAGTATGTGTCCACTATGGTTGACAGACTGATCGTTCACTGCTTCACCTTGTGTCGAAAACAGRAACAGTAATGGAGTTGTAATTCATGCAACCTTTTGCTTTTGTCATTGCATTTGCCCATRCATAACTCTTCAACCTGTGACAATAAGTTAAAGTAGAATGTGTTTGAAGACATTTTGTTAAACTGTTTGTTCTACAGAATTGTGTGTCTCCTGAATGATGCTACTGGCTACAGAGTTCAAGAAGCTCAGGTGGAGGTGTGTGTGAGAGACTGTGTCAACGACTATAAAGCCCTGTCACCACGACCATTCACCTTTGTGGTAAGGAAATGATTGGCAAAAGATTTGCCAATGAGGCTTTTGTTATTATTATTATTTATTTGTTTATTTATCATTGAAGTATGTAGTCAGTCAAATCAGAAGCTGAACCTGTTGTATTATATAGCTAACCAGAGGTTTTTATGGATAAAAATACTCCAGATTGATTATTTACAACAAGATTTATATTCAGAATTATTTGCATTTTAAAGTTAGTCAATCTGAATATAAAATTTAATGGAATAAATGTTTTTTTTTATCTTGTTAAGACTCCATACTTCACCCGTATCCAGCCATCTCAGGGTCCCATTTCAGGYGGCACTCGAGTCACCATTGGAGGAAGCTATCTTAATGCAGGCAGCTACGTGTCTGTCAGCATAGGACCACAACCATGCCACTTTAAAAGGTAAGAAAATGATCCATTTTGGACACTCAGACATCAAACTGAAAACAACTAMATTTGGACAAAAATACAAGACCAGTACAGAGTATTTAACCATAACTAGATCATTTGCATTGTAGTGGGAATGCTTAATGCTGAAAGTTTTTTTTTGCCAAATAGTTAAAAATGTTTAAGCTAGCTTAAAATAGGGAAAAAAGTAGCTGAAATATCTTAAAGTATCTGTGACATGCCTATCCTCCAAATACAAAAAGTCAAAGAAAGCATATTTATACTTAAGAAAATTGGCATAGTACATGATTTTGCCCATTTTGTCACATAACTGGCCTATTTTCTTTTAAATTTGTCTCGGCCAAAGTGAAACAGGAAGTGACATCAAAGGGGAACTCACTAAAATAAACTCACTGGTCTCGGTTTATTAAAACAATATTATTATATATAACTC
>NW_013952530.1:316020-317835 GCF_001266775.1 Austrofundulus limnaeus | reverse complement strand
TTGATCTAGTTCATGAAAAAAGAAAAAAAAATCCAAACTATCACCACAGTTGCTTGCATGTCAAATTCTGGATTAGCGTCCCRTAGCTAATCTCTATTGAAGCCACCGTATACTAGCTTTGATGTCACAGCAGTGGTTTGTGTGCAGCAGCCTCCTCACAGTAATCCCACAGACTCCTCTTCATAACAACTGCTCCCTCATCTCAACTCTGTCTTTATCTGTCACACCCTAACTGTGCCACTGTGTTTGTGGCATCTTGTGAAGATTGCTGGGACATGTTTTCTTGTTTGTCTTTTTTTTTCCTGAACGGTGTTGCTATGGTTATAGACCAAGGAACATGTAAGTGTGGATATTGAAATTCTCACACACTTTCCCCTTCTATCTGTGCTCCCCCACAGTATACYGAGTTTCTAAAAGTGCACATGCACACCTTAACACATCTATATAGAGTTTACACATACATATGAAACCATGACCCAGAAAAGCAGCCACAACTCAACWGTGCTAAATACATATTAGATAATGTTGCTTCTGGAGACTTTGCTCAAAACTGCAAATCAAAAYGTTATTTTGCCTTTGGGACAAGTATTGACACAAGCACACACAAACTCTCTCTCTCTCTCTACATCACTTTCCCAGTGGTTTTTTTCTTAGTGCACCCGTAATAATGGGTACGAATGTAATTAAAACTGACTTTTAAAACCTGTTTTTGTTTTTCAACCCATTAACACACTTCTACGAATAACCCATTTCTCTTTGTTTTATCTAAAAGCACAAGCCGAAGGAGAGGTTTTATTGTGGACATTCTAATTTTACATTATCTACAGTATCCTCAAGTGATATGTTTTCTGTTTTCACTGCAGATACGAATCTTCAAATTCATTTGAAAGATAATTGGATTAAAAAAAACACTTGTGAAGTATTTTATTTAGACCACTCTTACCCGTGGCATTAACTTGCTATCTAGATATCTAGATTAGGAGTAATGTTTTGTATTATGTGATGTAAAACCGGAGGTGGTCCGATTCATATTAAGATCTAATCGCGACCAAGTGTACATGCAATCCACACAGTACGGACACACTAGTGGTGAAAAAMAGGAGGACCTAAAGGAAACAGTAGGTTGAAAATTTTTGCACACAAATATCGTTTGGAGTGTAAATACTGCTGCGTTTGTTTACAGCTCCGACAGCCACAACTTGGTCATTTACATACAGAGAACTGATCACAGTGCAGGCAGAAATTAAATGAAAWAAACACTCAACAATGCCAGGGGAAATTCAAACACCTGTGAAACAGATGTTGAAGCCTAGATAAGGTACAGTATACACATGCTTATAGCGGTTTATTATATAGGGTGGGAGGGGGAACAAAGATATGTACTTCATATGTACTGAGGTGTGGCACGGTGGCTCAGATGCTAGCGCTGTTGTCGCTTAGCAAGAAGGTTGCAGGATCAAATCGTGGCCAGAGACCTTTCTGGAAAGAGTTTGAATGATCTCTCCGTGCATGCGGGGGTTTTCTTGGGATATTTTGGTTTCCTCCCGCAAACAAAATACATCAACGTTGGGCTAATTGGTGATTCTAAATCAGGGCTATTCAACTGGCGGCCCGAGTGGCCAAAAAGCGTCCCGCCAATTGGTTCAGTCATCTCTTAAAGGGGCAATATCATGTAAAATCAACTTTTTTGAGTTTTATGTCATGTTAAAATGTTGCACTCTCATAAAAAACATGCCCAAAGCCTTGCTTTGACTCATTCATGCATGTTTGAGAAATCCTGCAGCGTTTTTAGGCAGCCATGCTGAGGAGCAAAAC
>NW_013952530.1:313746-315553 GCF_001266775.1 Austrofundulus limnaeus | reverse complement strand
AATTGGGTTAATGGCAAGTCAGAGATATCAAATGATATTTGTGTTAAATAGGAGGCATAATGGGTTGTTTTTGTGTTTGATATGTTTAGGGTTCTGTATGTTGTATCCATGGTTAAATGCAGCAAAATAAACTATTTCAAAGTTAACAGATCTTTGTAATACTTGGTTTATTTACATAATAGCTTTAATTGCTGGATGTTCGGCCCCTGAGCTGTTGGCCTGCAGTAACTCTGACCCCTGGAGCAGTTTAGTTGAATAGCCCTGCTCTAAATTGTCCCCAGGTGTGAGTGAGAGGGAATGCTTTTTTGTGTCTTTGTGGCCCTGTGATGGACATCCTGTCCAGGGTTTACCTTGCCCACAGTTGACCCTGAAAGGAAGAAGTAAATGAACGATAATGGAAATACTGAAGGCCTTTAATACCTCTGAAAATATGTTTATTTTTGATGACAAAGTTGATTTTCTTTTCTTTAGAAAGCCCTTTTGATTTTTTTCACCCACAGTGCATGCTGGGTGCAGAACTGCTTCCTGTAACAACTTTTCTTTTGTCTGCCCTTACAGGAGAAATGCCCGTGAGATAGTGTGTGAGACACCAGCTGGACTTGCATCGGGCGGTACATCCGTCTTGGTGGACATTGATGATGCTGAGCTCAGGAACCCAGAAGTCAAGTTTAACTACACTGAAGACCCAACTGTCCTAAAAATAGAACCCGACTGGAGCATTGCCAGGTAAAAGCCTGTGTCGTGTGCTGTGCCTGATTATGCTCTTTTATTTATTTCTTATTATAAGTTCATTTCGCTTTCAGACAAGCCAGCCAAGTAACGCATTTTAGAAGAGATGTTTAATGTGCTGTAGGAATAAATCCCTGCTCAAAAATCAATTCCAKTGGGTCTAGCAAGGACATAAATTGTACCAAAAAGCATTGGAGCATTAATTTTGTCTTCAATTCTGTAAGAATCCTGGCTAAGTGCAAACTGAATATTCTCAGAATCTAGTGGCTTTAAGATTTTGGACCCTTAGTTTTACTGTTATGCAGGATTAATTTGAGGAAGCCCTTTTGAAGCRATCTGAGATGACTTAACTGCTGCATGAGAGCTGTGACAGCTTGTTTAGATGGAGGTAAACTGATAGCAGCTTTGGARAGTTTTCATTTGACTCAGACTAGACACTTTGATGGAGGAAATCACCAAGAGCAGCTGCTCGGTTCATCCAGAAACGGGGTATGTAAAACGATACACCTCCAACGTTGGAATCTATTAGCTGATTTAGGAACTTATTAATAAGTGTCAGCCAATTATCTGTGAGACCCAAACCATTTCCCTGAGATAATGTACGTTATCCTGTCRGATGTTTAGCATTCAGTAGTGGACKGCAGCAGCTGTACATCACCAGCTAAATAAATAAAGGCTGTCATTTTCATGGGTTGTAGCCAACGTTGGCCGCATTACGTCACTGCCTAGTGCTGAAGACTGTCCCGTTTCAGGAGACGGTCCCATTAGACCAGGGGTTCTTAACCTTTTTAACCTCGGGGCCCAAATTKTTGAACATAAAGTGGCACGAGGCCCACTGAGACATTACCAATGTATGGATCAAAATGATAATTATTCTAAATCTTGGTTTAATTTTTGTTGTATTTTCATCATAGCTAAACTATCATAACTAATATAACTAAATTAAATACACTTACAGTTTAAAAGTAAATTTCCTGTCAAATATGGTTATGACAAACATTTTTATATTGTAACCTGCCCACAATAATTATTTGAACAAATACAAAGGTCAGTCAACAGACCACTCAGGCTTATAGGC
>NW_013952530.1:309516-311903 GCF_001266775.1 Austrofundulus limnaeus | reverse complement strand
TGTGTGTGTGTGTGTGTGTGTGTGTGTGTGTGTGTGTGTGTGTGTGTGAGTGAGCAAGAGAGAGAAAAAGAAGTCAAAATCAAGGTTTGAGGTTTTACTTTAGGATGCTCAAGATTGATGATGTCAAGATAAAAAAAGAGGGTGACATGCAAACATACACACCAACGCATTACTGGTAGCAACATTCCCAGATTTATTTTACATCTAGTCTGAAAAAAAAACCATTATTAATAATAAAAATCAACCACACAAACTTAAACTATATACGTTCTATATGTGCTGCTGCTTCCGACCTATGGGGGCTTGGATTTAGCTGGTGCATCTCAGCCAGTGTTCGAAATTATATTTGGTTTAATAAAAAATAGCAATGTGATTTATTAGTTCCTACAGTATCTGCATGAGCTGTATCTTTGTGTAAATACAATACACTTGCAGAGCATTGTGGCTGGCAGATGATGAGGAGACTGAATAAAAATACAAAAATAAGAGAAAACAATAAAAGGTAGGAGGAGAGGATTGGAATGCTTGACTGATGGTATTCCATTTAAAAAGAAGAGAAACTTATAAAAAATAAAGAATTACTCAGCTGTAATATCAAGAAAAGTTATTAAGTTATTAACATTTTAGGTACAATAGCAGAATATGAGGCAACACGTGTTGTTAGCTGTCATAATGCATTTAAGCAAAGCACTGAATGTCGTCACTGCTGCCCTCAGTTGGGRTTTAACTGCAGTGGAAGTGTTTAGAAAGCTGGACTTTATGAACATTTCAATGTTGAAAAAATCTTTTTAAAAAAAGTTGTTTTTCTCTAATATGTCCTTGCTTGTAGCTAAAGTAAATGTCTCATTGTGTTAGTTTAGCTCTTTATTATTATTTTCATTATTGTTATTTTAGAAGTGTATTTCCAGATTCTAGACTCTATTAAATACAAGTTGAACACAGAATGCTGCCGGATTTTACACAAATATCTTAATTTCTTAWGATTTATCATTTAGATATCACATGAAAGTGAATTCATTGTCGACGTTTAGGAGCTTTATCTCTTTCCTGGTGTAGAACATTGGAGAGGGAGGGTACGTTTAAAAAGACAAGCCATTAACAGTGTTAGGGTTTCATTCACTAAGTCCTGGAGTTTATTGTGATCGTCTTGTCTGTTCCCTGAAGCATGTACCTGAGCTAAGGACATTCGTTTAGACAAAGAAAGAAGCAGCAGGGACAGAGGGAMTCACTGCAAATATCCATCTAGCTGGAGAGGAGAGACTGGAAAAGAGCTGAATAACAGCCTGTATTTTTAACACGTGCAGTCTGTCATCTTCTGTCAAGCATTAGCTCCAGTGTTGTAAAGATCTTTTTGGTAGTTTGGCTTCCGTTGCCTTTTTGAATTTTCCAAAGTTCACACTTTAAAGGACTAAGTCCTTTAAACTTAATTTTAGTCTGGCAAATTATATGGTTGCACCAGAAGTGTTATTAAAAAAAAAKAATTTCTTGTGAATTATGTGTCGACAGATACTGAGAGCCAGTTGTCCAAATGGGAGGTAAAACKTAGTGTCCATAAAACTACTGCAATCCCATTATAAACTGTATCACGTCCAAAACAATAAATAAGGTCAATTCTCCCTGGATGAAAATGGGTAATCTGCCAAGAGAATAAAAAACTTCTMCGAGAAGAAAAGTCCAACTTGATGCCTTTTATCTAGCTACTCTGTGAGCGACAGTCCACCTTACCTTGATCATTTACTCCTGTCAAACCATCGCCGCTCCATTTACTGCTGTTCCAAACCTCGTTGGATTAGAGGGAGAGATGAATGCGGAGCGTAAACCAGCCAGACTTGGTCCAAGATATTAAAAGCTTCTGTCTCTCCTCCCTCTCGAATCGTTGCCCCTGCTGTTGCTGCTCGTTCACCAAGTCGTTTAGAGGAAGTGTCAGATTAATGCTGACTAAGAGAAGAGACCAGAATATTGCAGAAATCAGTAGTGACGTTTAAAGAATGTGCTCTCCTGGAGAGTTGTGACTAAGTTGTGTCTTGATGACTGGCATTGTGTCACAGCTGACCTGACATTTCTGCCTGTATCATCTTAATAACGTCTCCTTCAGGGATTTCTAGCTTTTATTTTATCAACTATTCAGACATTATTTGAAACATGGAACAATCTATGTATGATTCCTATGATACTTTATGGAAAAAAGAGTCAAAAATGATTGTCAGCTGCAGCTACCTCATCATTTTACAACATTTAAAGACCAAGGGAACACCGGTACAGTCACATCCGTCTGAAAATGCTGAAAGTGGTAGAATTACCTGATTGTCTAAAGTAATGGTTCATGTGACAGATCCATTGCATTTACATAAAAGCAATACAGACTTGAGCTTTTATATATATATATA
>NW_013952530.1:306895-308414 GCF_001266775.1 Austrofundulus limnaeus | reverse complement strand
AAAAAATTCATATCATAACAAAAATAAAAACCAGTATTCGGTACAAAACAGTATACCGCCCAGCACTACAACCAATGGACGAAATCCCTGAAAAGTGTGCTGCGGATCTGAGAGGATGTCGTCGTAAAGCAACTGTGGAGGGAGGGGGGGGCGAATATGGTAAAAGGAGCAAGCTTCACCTTTGTCTTTTACTCGGTCCCGTTGCCTCGAACAATTATACGCACTACAAAAGTCACCTTTCCCCATTGCTATCATTGGAATAAATGTAAACACTCGGCTTGTTTGATGAATGATCCCCCTTTACTTCCAGTGAACGTGTGAAAACTGTGTGTGCATGCGTTACGACTGAAATGTGCGAAAGGTCTGTTGAAACATCATAAAATACACAACATGAAATACAAAATGTACACCATATTAGTCAAAATATCTAAAAATGTAAGACTAAATAATAATAAAATAAAAAAGAAATTCAGATATTAAGTGTGGACTATGTGTAAATGTGGTTTTAAAACTGTCAAATACTTTTTGAAAGTATACTTTACGACAGCTTGACAACAATCCAGAATAAAAAAGAGGGACAGCACTCAATGTTTAGTTACTTCCTAAGATACCAAGACATCTGAAGGAGCCTTTTTTACTTCTCTTTGAGGTGTATGGAGATAATCTGTGGAAAGATCAGCTTAAGTGAATGAGACCTACAGTAACTGTGAGTTTTCCCAGCAGTACTCCATCAGTACCCTTAAATTCCATGAGTGAATTATACATTTTTTCTTTTATGCTTTTTTTYCCCCAGTATATGATTTGTTTGTTTGTTTTTAGCCCATCTTATCAGTTAAACGTGATAGAAACCAGAGCATATTCCCAGAAGGGAGGGAAAGACCTACAGAAAGACACATGATGGAAAATCTTCTTAGCTATATTTCACAGTGGCACAAACAGCCTAGCAGCAGGGAGAAGTAGTGATCCTCCAACAGAAAAGTGACTCCCAGGCTGGAGCTGCCACTGTAAAACAAAGATTGTGTCAAGACGGTAAGACATCTTTTAGGAACACATTATAAATCCAATTTAAGTTTGGTGAAAAAAAAAATACTTTTTTGATTGGCAAATGGCTTATCTGTAACTTTCTCTTTAAAGCTTTTTCATCTTTATAGCTTGCATCATTAAAGATCATTTAAAGGAATTTACAAATTAACATTTATTGGGAGCTCTAACGTATGGCTGGGCGATATGGCCCCCCCAAAAAAATTCACTTTTAGATTTTTTAGATTTTAGATCCTCTTGTCTTTCTCCATGCACTGGTGACAAACTTAAGGCATGTCCAAACATAAAAAAAATTAAGGAGAGGTATAAAAATGTTATTTACAAAAGATATAGGGATGCTGAGTGTCTGATTATTATTTTTACTTTTTATTTAAATTTTTATTTTTGCAATATTTGCAGATATTTGGGGCTGTGTATACAGTGGTTTGCAAAAGTATTCATACCCCTTGAACTTTTCCATATTTTGTCACATTACAAC